>NW_027187298.1:5549965-5798324 GCF_028583685.1 Petaurus breviceps papuanus | reverse complement strand
AGAGAGAGAGAGAGAGAGAGAGAGAGAGAGAGAGAGAGAGAGAGAGACAGAGAGACAGAGACAGAGAGACAGAGAGAGACAGAGACAGAGAGAGAGAGACAGAGAGAGAGAGAGACAGAGAGAGACAGAGAGAGAGAAGGCTATATGTACTGAAATATTTATAGCAGCTCTTTACTGTTGGCAGAGAGTTGGAATGTGGGAGGATGCCCATCAATTGAGGAATGGCTGAACAGATTGTGCTATGTGACTATGAAGGAATACTATTGTGCTATACAAAATGATGAACAGGATGCTCTCAGAAAAACCTGGAAAGACTTCCATGAGCTGATGCAAAGTGAAATACACTGTGTACAAAGTAACAGCAATATTGTAAGATGATCAGCTGTGAATGACTTAGCTCTTCTCAGCAATACAATGATCCAAGATAACTCTGAAGGACATATGATGAAAAATGCTATCCATCCCCAGACAAAGAACTGGCGGTGTCTGAATACAGATTGAAGCATACTTTTTAAACTTTCTTTATTTTTCTTTAGGCTTTTTTTTGGCTATGTTTTCTTTCATAACATAACTGATATGAAAATATGTTCTATATGACTATACTGTGTATAACCTATATTAAATAACTTGCCTTCTCAAGGCAAGTTGGGGTTGGGAGAGAGGGAGGGAGAGAATTTGGAACTCAAAGTTTTAAAAACAAATGTTAAAATTGTTTTACATGTAATCGGGGAAAAATAAAATACTGAATAAAAATGTCAAAAAAGAAAAAAACGTTATTGATATTTTTGTGCAAGTCTATATTCTCTGTGCATGTCTGAAGTTAAATTAGAGGGAATAAAGATAAAGGTAAGGGTTATAGAATTATAAACAAGGAAATTAATGCCATGAATTGTTCCTGAGTTCAAATCTGACCTAATATACTTACTAGCTATGTGACCCTGGACAAGTCACTTAACTCTGCCTCAGTTTCCCCATCTGTAACACGAGTTGGAGAAGGGAATGACAAACTACTCTAGTTAACTTTGCCAAGAAAATCTCAAGTGAGTCACAAAGAGTCATTCATGACTAAAACATGGGGAAATTAAGTGGTGCCATAAGGGAGTAGACTGACACACTCCTTCCAATATCAAATGTCAAGGCAGTAGTAAACAGCTATACTTACCTCTTAACCTAAAATTTGGAACAAGCCCATCCTCCTCCTTAGCCTCACCACCCCCAAGATATTTTGCCTCATCTTGCTGGGGTTCCATGTCACCAGCTACTTATATGCCACCTATTATATCCTCCACTGTCCATTGCCCCATTATTTTTATATTTATTTAGTATTTTATTCTCCCCACTTACATATAAAATGATTTTTAACAATGTTTTTAAAACTGTGAATTCCAAATTATCTATCTTACTTACTCCCCCTGACCCTCATTGAGAAGGCAAGCAATTCAGTACTGGTTATAGATGTGTACATGTGTAGAAGTGCAAAAAAATCCATTATAGTCATTTTTGAAAGAAAACATAACCCCCCCCCCAAAAAAATCAACTAAACTAAAGACAAATTAAGAATGTTAAAAAAAAAGTTTGCTTCAGTCTGTATTCAGACACCATCAGTTCTTTCTCTGGGGATGGATAGCATTTTTTATCATAAGTCATTCAGAATTGTCTTGAATTGTTGTATTGCTAGAATAGCAAAGTCATTCACAGCTGATCATCCTGCAATGTTGCTGTTACTTTGTACACAGAACATTTCACTATGTATCAGCCCATGAAAGTCTTTCCAGGTTTTTCTAAGAGCATCCTGCTCATCATTTATTATAGTACAACAGTACTCCATCGTAATCACATACCACAGCTTGTTCAGCCATTCCCTAATTGATGGGCATTCCCTGAATTTCTCATTCTTTACCCCCAGAAAAGAGCTGCTATAATATATTTTTGTACATATAGGTCCATTTCTTTTTTAGTTTTTGGTTTTTGTTTTGTTTTGTTTTATCTCTTTTGGGATACAGACCTAGAAGTGGTATTACTAGGTCAAAGGGTGTGCAGGTTTTAGAACTCTTTGGGCATATTTTCAAATTGCTCCACAGAATGGTTGAATCATTTCACAACTCCACTAAGTGAATTCATGTGCCATTTTGTCCCACATCCCCTCCAACATTTGTCATTTACTTTTTCTGTCCTATTAAATTCCTAATAGGCATGTTATAGTACCTCAGAATTATTTTAATTTGCATTTCTCCAATCAATGATGAGTTAGAATATTTTATATGGCTATAGATAGCTTTGATTACTTTATCTGAAACCTGATCATATGTTTTGATCATTTATGATTTGGGGAATGGCTCTTCTTTTCATAAATTTGACTCAGTTTTCTATATGTTTGAGAAATAAAGCCTTTATCAGAGAAAGTTACTTCATTTTCCCCCACAGTTACTATTGCTTAATATATTTCCCCACCTCCATTTATTCTATTCTCTTTCTCCTTTCACCCTATTACTACTAAAAAGTGTATTGCTTCTAACCACCCCTTCTGTCAATATGCTCTCCCTTCTCATCCCAATTTCTCTTACCCCCTTCAGCTCCTACTTTCCCTCTTTAAGACAATTCTAATGAGAGTAAGATTCACTCACTCTCATTAGAATTGTCTTAAAAAGGGAATAACATACAAACTCAATTGGGTATAGAAATCTATCTTACCCCACAGTTACTATTGCTTAATATATTTCCCCACCCCCATTGTAAAAAGCTTTTCCTTGTCTGTTTTATGTGAGATAATTTACCCCATTCTACCTTTCCCTTTCTCTTTCTACTGTCTCATCCCTTAATTTTACTTTTTAGATATCATCCCTTCATATTCAATTCACACCTGTGCCCTCTGTCTATATATATACTACTTCTAAATACTCTAATAATAAGAAAGATCTTATGAGATACAAATATTTTCCCATATATGAATGTAAGCAGTTTAATCTTATTAAGTCCCTTATGATTTCCCTTTCTGGTTTACCTGGTTTTTTTTTTTGCTTTTTGGAGGGCAATTGGGGTTAAGTGACTTGCCCAAAGTCGCATGGCTAGTAAGTGTGTCAAGTGTCTGAGGCTGGATTTGAACTCAGGTCCTCCTGACTCCAGGGCCAGTTCTCTATTCACTGCACCACCAGTTTACCTTTTGATGCTTCTCTTGAGCCTTGTATTTAAAAGGTCAAATTTTCTATTCAGCTTAGGTCTTTTTATCAAGAATGCTTGATAGTTCTCTAATTTACCTGAATGCTCATTTTTTCCCCTGAAGGATTATACTCAGTTTTGCTGGAGAGGTGATTCTTGGTGGCAAACCTAGCTCCTTTTCCCTGCAGAATATCATATTCCAAGTCTTAAGACCCTTTCATGTAGAAGCTGCTAAATTTTGTCTTATTCTGACTGTGGCTCCACAATATTTGAATTGTTTCTTTCTGACTTCTTATAATATTGTTTCCTGGATTGGGGAACTCTGGAATTTGACTGTTCCTGGGAGTTTTCATTTTGTGATCTCTTTTAGGAGGTAATTGGTGTATTCTTTCCATTTCTGTTTCATTCTCTAGTTCTAGATATCACAGAAGTTTTCCTTGATAATTTCTTGGAAGACGATGTCTGGGCTCTTTTTTTTTTATCATGGCTTTCAGATAGTCCAGTAATTTTTAAATTCTCTCTCCTGGATCTATTTTCTATGTCAGTTGTTTTTCCAATGAGAAATTTCATATTGTCTTCTTTTTTTTCATTCTTTTTGTTTTGTTTTATTGCTTCTTGATTTCTCATAAAGTCATGAACTTCCATTTGCTCCACTCTAATTTGGAACTTATTTTCTTTAGTGAACTTTTGAAACTCCTTTTACATTTTGTCAAGTCCATTTTTTTTAATGCATTCTAGTCTTCATGAGCTTTTTGGACCTCTTTTGCCATTTGGCCTAGTCTGTTATTAAGGTGTCATTTTCTTGAGTATTTTTTGTATTTCTTTTACCATATCTTGCTTCTTTTCTCAAGATTTCTCTTCCCAATTTTTCCTCTACCTCTCTTACTTAGCTTTAAAAATCATTTTTTGAGTTTTTCCATGAGTGAGACCAATTCATATGTTTCTTGGAAGCTTTGGATATAGGAGCTTTGTCTTTCTTATCTTCTTCTGAGTATGTGTTTTGATCATCCTTGTCATCATAATAACTTTTTATAGTTTGGTTTTTTCTGCTATTTACTCATTTTCCCTGTCTGTTAGTTTACTTTTAACTCTTTGTTAAAGTGGGGTTCTGCTTCCAGGGTGGTTTTGTACAGCTGTGTGAGTGACCACAATCATTCCTTTATGTCCTGGCACTGTGAGGATGGTCTCCCCTCCACTGTAGCTACAAGTTCTGCTATATTCGTACTCCTCCTCCTCCTAGGACTGCTTCCCAAAAATGGGGCCTATTTCCAAGTATGCGCAAAGCAACAGAGTCCTGCCTCAGTGCTAGCAAAAAGTTCCCTGTAATCTCCTTCTGGACAGTTGATCAACTCCCTTACAGTCTATGGGCTGAGAGTTCCTGATGTAACTGGTGGTTCTGTTGCTGCTGATTCAGTCACTCTCAAGGCCTGTCCCAGGTTTGCTTGCACCAGGGCTATTCTAACATATCTACTATTGGACTGTGCTCCACTCCCACCCAGGTGAGACAGACCTTTCCTGCTGATCTTCTAATTTGTCTTTGGCATCTGTGGGTGAAGAGGTCTGGAAACCACCACTGCTCTCTCTGAGGCCTGCCCTGGGTTTGCTGTATCCCAGTCTGCACTGGTGTGGCCTGATCTGGACTCCACTCCTCCCTCACTTTGGTGCACCAGACCTTTTCCTCTGACCTTACAAGTTGTCTTGGGCTGGAAATTTGTTTCACTCCATCTAATAGACTGAATATAATCACAAGGAGCCTGTGGTGGGAGGAGTTTGCTGAAAGATGGAGTAGAGCCTACAGAAAGTGGGGAGTCAGAGCAGCTAGACACGGTTGGGAGGTGAGGGTGCTTCCAAAGGAGACAGGCTTGTGAGTAAATATGGGTCTTGTGTTTGTTTGTAGGAAGGCTAAAGGATGGTGTGCCTCTCTTCTACATTGTGGTGCATTAACTTCAATTTTGCTATGATGGATTGTAAGGGTTATGGGATTTAAAGATCTTCCATGCCCCACTGGACTTGCTGACGTAGCAGGAAGGGGCAGAGCAAGAGGAAGTGGAAGCCAAGCTAGAGTTCCTGTGGTGGCTAGCAGTAGCGGTGACGGGAGGCAGCAGAGGCAGCAGCAGTGGAGGCGCGAACCCCTTTTTGAGTCAGCCAGAATTTCTGTTAAGGACTCCTGCTGAGTACTGCCAGGGGCTGGAGCTGCTGGGAGCACACTTCCTGGATGCTGGGTGGTTGCTGTGAGTGGGGAGAGGAGGACCTTTGCCTGAGGTAGCCTGTTCTGTTTTAAAGGCTTGAGAATGTGGGTGCTTTCTACTTTATCTACCTATGCCAACTTCATAACTACTCTGATGGCTTTGACTTTCTGGTTTTGGGACTCAGTCTTTTGGTATTTTAATAAATGTTCCAGCTTATTCCCCCACATAACAAGCCTGATATATTTTGTGATGGATAATTTCATCAGCATATCTGTAATTTCTATAGGCACTGTGAATATTGCATTGCTGATATATGGATGCAGTTTCTTGGTGGTGGGATTTGGTTTTCTGGTGTCTGAATAAATGTTTTGCTTCTGTCTCCTATATGGAGAGTCTGTTATATTTTGCGATTGAGCACTATGCAGGTATATTTATAGTGACCACTGGTGCTGTGAATATTTCATTTGTGCTACACTCCAGTATACAGATAATTACATATTTAAATTTACTAGCAAAGTCAAGCTATGAGCTTACTCCACAAATTGAGGACTAAACTATTCAACTTGCGTCACAGATGAAGAAAATCTAAGAGAGGGCAACCAGGATAGTGAAGGTCTTGAGTTCACAGGAAATAAGTATTGGTTAAAGGAACTGGGGGTTTCTTAGTCTTGAGAAGAAGAGTTTTATATGGGCCATGATACTGTTGTAGCTGTCTTCAAGTATTTGAAGGCTTATAATTGATAAGGAAGATTAGACTTCAGAATATCTCAGAGAATTAAACTAGGAACAAAAGGTGTAAGCTTCAAAGTCTTAAACAAAAGTGATAGTGTTCTTAAGCTCCAATGGTTTGCCATGAAAGCTAATGAAATGAATCTCTGTCCCTATCTCTCTGCCATTCTCTGTCTCTCCCTCCACTTCCAATTACCGACTTTCAATCAGTAGCTATATGACCACTTGTTGGGAATGATGTGAAAGGAGTCCTTTTTCAGGGGTCAGTTAACTGGACCTAATAACCCTAGATAGCCTTCCAAATTTTAAAATTTAAGATGTTTGGAATATGTCTAGGTGTAATATATATACATATACATATACATATATACATATTAATATGCACATATATACACATACATACATACACATATATATGTAATATTTTTTTATTTTCCATTTTTTTTGTCTTCGACATAACATTATTCCCCCCCCCATAAATTTTAGTGCATCATCCATTAATGACCTTTAATCTATTCATCAACAACTATTTTAATTGTGGTAGATTTGCAGACTAATTCTTATAAACTGTAACTTGTTTTCATTTGCAAACTCAGAGAGCATGACCATGATTATGACCTCCTTTCCTTTATCTAATTTTCTGATAAAGAAAAAAAAAATGTGGTTTAGAAACCATCACTTACATCATATATTTCAGGAGAGCCTTCAAATCAGGTGCCCACATGTAAGATGGCCTACTTAAGCAATATTTTAAAATTTGGCAATGTCAGGGAAAAAAGGGTAGTAATGCAAGGAAGAAAAAAATTTTTACTTAAAAGCTCTTTTCAATACTGTGACAGACATAGACATGCTAAGAATATTTCATATCAGTATTTTCATTTTTAAGGCACATTGAATCTCTAACTTCTCATGATCCTTCATTCTCCCCTTCTAGATTACAAAAGATACACATTCCATCTCCCCTTGTTGCAATATAAAGTCACACAATTTAAAAGGACTAAATTTTAAATAAATTATTTTTAAATCCACAATAAATTTTTATTAAAATAAAAATAGATAAAGAAAAAATATCACATTTTTAGACTTTAGCAAACTTGTGGTAGGAGCAGCATCCTAAGTCATCCACCCTTTCACCCAAGTAAGTTAAACTAAAATCCTTAAAAATATATTAAAACTTGTTTAATGGGCTCCAGAGATTGAGGATCAAGTGATTGGCATGGCTTCCTGGTTCTACGGGTACAAAACAGCCAGGACAGTAAAGTCTGGTGGCATTCCCTTGGACTTCTGACCTTAGACTCACAGGAGGACCAATATTATACAGGAGGCACACACTCAGATTAATGGAGAATATATCCTGATACTGACATCCCTTCCTTAATCACAATGCCTTCCTGCTAGGGCTAAGTAAACCTCCTTTGCTTAACTGTTATGCAAATTATAAGTGTCATGGGAAAGTTGATAGTTATTTAAAGATAAAAGATCATCAAAAATATTATTTTCCTAAAAATAAAAAAGGAAGGCTCTACATCAAAATGGACTTGGAGACAAGAAAGTCTGTGTTCAAATCCTGTCTGTGACACTTAATAACAGTATGATCATGAATAAGTCAAGTAAAACTATTAAAGCCTCTTTGAAATCTGTCTCTATTATATATCAATAACTTACCTTTTACACTAATTTAATACAAGAAAGAAATGAATATGGTCTTCAAATTTCAATACCTCCTCCCTATAATTATTATGATTATAAATTATTATCATGATTATGATCATAAATGAATGATGTAGTGATTTTCTCCAAAATTTTCCAAACATTAAAAGTAAACTGACTGATTTTTAAGTCGTTGAGTTTTTCTTTTCTTTTTCATTTCTTATAATATCCATTTACATATTCTTTTCCATTCATGAGTATTAAAAAAATATCTCTGATCTCACAGATAGTTCAAATTAATTCTTTATTCATTTGATGGCTTTGTTATATAATATTGTTTTGAAGGTCAGTGTTAGAGTTCTTGGAATCAGTTCTCAAAAACATTTATGATATAGGTAATATCTACAGTCTCTCAAAAAGGATAAGGCTAGACATTCCCTAGGCTAAAAACAAGATGCTGATCAATGCTGGGATTTGTTTTGCTTCACTATGCATGTCAGTTACAAGGAGTTTGCTTTGGTTTTCAGTGGGGACAGGGAGGATGGGAAGATGAGAAAATTAATGCTTATTTACTTTTTAAAAAAAAGGAAAGTTAAAGTTGCATTAAAAATTCACATTGTCCAATAGGCAAATTATAATCAGTAAATATAGATAATAAATACATATTGAACAGCATTACAGAAGCAATTAACAAAACAGAAATAAGAAGTAGGAGATCAGGATGAATCATATTTGGGGTAGAAAAACACAACTTTTAATGATCTCAAGTCACAGAAGCCTATTTTTTGAACACCATACCCTCAGAGCTGGAAGGAATCATAGAAAATATTTATTCCAGGCCTGTTATTGAGAGATAAGGAAATCAGGTCAAGAAAAATGTTATTTATCCAAAGTCACACAAGGAAAAAGTATCAGAGACTCAGGTCCTCTGACTCTAAATACAGCTTTCTTTCCATTGCACCATGATGCTCCTCAGTTCTCTTTGACTGTGAATATTGGACTATGCTTGATTTCAGGAGGATAATAATTTCAAGTTTCAGATAATTTAGATGGCAATTGGAGGACACATGGTTTAATGATGACATGACATAAGAAGCTGTATAACATAAATCACTGAGGACATGATTGACTAGAAATGTGAGGGAGCCAGTTATCCAGTAAGACAATTGAAGATGGAAAGAATACAATTTAATAAAGCTCAAACAAAAAACTGGAGTATGTTTCAACTGCTCCACAGAGAGTAGATGAAGAAAACAAAACACAACCGACAAGAATCACAAGGAATAAAAAGGAGTGGATAGGTCCCAGTCTTCACCTATGGAGAGAGATTACCAATAATGCTCTTGTCACAGGTTCATAGACACATCTATTTGTTATTATTAAAACCTGTATTCTGAAGTCCCCTATAATAATAATGCAAAACCACCTCATGCTCCTGTCTTAAGTAAATGTTAGACCCTCCAGCACACAACTGTAAGGGGTTGTTTAGTTGGGCAGCCATTTCTCTAGTATTATGCACAAACTTTTTTTCCATCATTAATATATATTCCCAATTCATATTCATCCTCCAAATAGCTACTGAGATAATTTTCCCAAAGTTCAAGCCTGCTTATGCTATTACTCTAATCAATAAACTCTAGTATCTCGCTATCATATCTAAGATCAAATGTAAGTTTGACTGGTTAAAGCCTTTATCAACCTGATGCCAACATACTTTCCAACTTTATTTTATATAATTGCCCTTCCTGATTCTTCAGTCTAGCCAAACCTACCTTCTTGCTCTTTCTAACATGTGATGCTATATCTCCTTTTTTTGTGTTTTTGTACTGGCTGATCTTTTATGATTAGAATAAACTCTTTCCTCACCTTCCATCTTAGAATTCCTTATTTCCTTCAAAACTGATGAAATAAGATCTTCTATATAAAGCCTTTCCTGATGTTGCCCCTGCCCCACCCCCATCCCAACTGCTAGCACTACGCCCTCCAAAGAACTTGTGTTGACTTGGTATATATTTTGTATATATATATCTTTATAGCTCTCTCAATAGCATTGAACTGCTATAGCTTTGTCTTTCTCTATCCAGCACCTAGTAAAATGAATATCATATGGAATTTTTAAAAAATTCTTCTTAATTGATTAATGGATTGACTCTAAAAGAATTCTTCTTCTTCTCCATTTCTAGTTGTTAGAACTTTTTCTTTTATTTGGGGGAGAAGCCTCAGATAGATCAATAAATAAGATAAAATTAAGAACACACACACATCCATAGGTGACATAAAGAGGGTTGGGCCTAGAATCAAGAAGAGATGAATTCAAATTTGTTCAGACACCTAAAAGCTGTATGACCCTGGGCAAATCATTTAACTTCTTTTTGCTTCAGTTTTTTCACCTGCAAAAGGGTGATAATAATAGCACATACCTCCAAGGGTTGTTGTGAGGATCAAATGAAATAATAATTATAAATCTTTTAGCATGGTGTCTGGTCCATAGTAAATGCTATATAAATGTTAGCTATGATTGTTACCAATGTTATTATTATTACATACATAATAAAAGAGTCACTTTTTATCTGTTAAACAGCCATATTGAAGGGAAAATAACTGAAGATACTGGACAAATCCAAGGAAAGTTGGAAATAGAATGCCATTGTCTTTAAGATTTTAAAGGTAACATTTTCCCTTGCCTTGATGTCATATGAGAAAAAAAAATATCACACATGTCCTAAGGGAAGGGCACAAGTGATGAGAGTAGAGAGCTTCCTTTAAATGCTTTTTTCCCCTCTCTGGACAACATTTGGATGTTACATCTGCCACCAACATTTGCAGTTCCACATTGCTTTTTGACCCCCAACTGTTTCTGGAACCCCACACAGGCCTATTGGCCAAGAACACCTTTTGCCCTCTGAATCTAGCACAGCGGTTGCCATCTTCCTCTGATGTGCAGCTCCCGGCAACCATCCATGCCTCAAGGCCTCCAGACTGGTTCCCAGCAATGCTTTCTACCTGGGGCTACACCTGAAGCCCATATGGAGGCTTCAGCTGCTGCTCCATATAGGGGCCTGCTGACTGCAAGGCTTGGACCAGATGGAACATATGATACCAATGCTATGTGGGCTGACTACGCTCTGTTGGGGATTTGGTCTGTGAAAAATGGCCAACTAGAAACATTTAAATAATAATAACACAACACATGTTGATTTTTTTACAAGAAAAAAATACTTTCTGTGTAAAAAACTAGAAAAAATGTTTAGAAGGAAGGGATAATTTTTTAAAATGATAAAGATTCAAATGATCAAAGTCATATATGAGCAGAAATAAAGAGTTTAGAAAATATCTTTTCTCTTAATTCCCTCTTCAGCTCCTGAACTTTGCCCTCTCTCTGTGGTAGTGTCTATTTCCATTCTTTATACTCCTACTAATTTATATTGGATAGTTTAGAGCTGAAAGGAACATTAGAAATCATGTCACCTGACTGTCAATCTTCTGGACTAAGATTAAGTTTGCTATTTTACAGATAGTTTAATTATTGTTTTGTTTGATATGTGATTTTTAAATATAACATTTGTTCTCAATATAATCATTATTTTTAAAGAAATTATGTGGTCTATCACCTTCATTTTCCAAGTGGAGAAGCATTTATGGGTTCCAAGATAGGAGATGCAACTTCCCCAAGGTCATATAAGCTTGAAAGAATATATTTGTAATTTCTAGCCTGATCTTTTGACAATCTACTGTTCTTCTCACTATAACACATTGCCTCTTGATTCTACTCTTTATTAAGCCTTATATGCTTTTATTCAGATGTTGTCTTTAACACTCATGACCAAACCTAGCTCCTTAAGCATCTACAATGTAAACCCTAGTGATACAAAGAAAGTCAAAACAGAGAGTCCCTGTACTCAAGGAGTCTGCAGTCTAATGAGAAGATAAAATATGAAAACAATAACATACAAATAAAATATATTCAAGATTGAGATAATCATCAGAAAATAAGGCATTAGCATTAAGGATTAAAAGACCTTCTTGCAGAAGGTAGAATTTTAGATGAGACTTGAATAAATCTAGAAGCTGGAGATAAGAAACAAGAAATTCCTGGCAGAGGGAGAGGTGGAATAACAGCTAAGATTATTAAATTACATGAAAAATATGAGGTTAGTGAATTTGTGGGTTGTGACAAGATCAAAGGCAAGACCATCTCCATGTGTGGTTGAGTTTGGGTAGAAAAGTAAATTATAGGAAATGAGTTAATTGAAGAATTTGGAGGCTAGACTGTTTTGAGGGAATATCAATACTTAACATTGAAGATAGACTATGAATCAGGCATTGAACTCATTGAGAAAAGGAGAGTGTTCTAGATATTGGTAGACATTTGCTACCAGAATTTTGATTAGGTATTTAATACAAATAAATAAAAATAGTTTGTACAACTCTATTTGTTGTGGCAAAGAGATGGAAACTTGGAGGTGCCCATCAATTGGGAATGGCTAAACAAGTTCTGGTATGTGATTGTGATGGAATACTATCGTGCTGTAAAAGCTGATCAATGAAATCATTTCAGAAAAACCTAGAAAGGTTTATATGAACTGATGCAAAGTGAAGTGAACAAAATGAGGAGAAGACTGTACACAGTAACAGCAATACTGTAACAATAACCAATTGTGAAAGAATTAGCTACTCTCATCAATACAATTATCTACAAAAATTCCAAAGGACTCATGATGAAAAAAAAATTTTCCACCTGCAGAGAGAGAATTGATAAACTATGAGTAAATACTGGAGCATAGTTTTTTCACTTTATTTTGCTTTCTTTTCCTCCCCATAGCATGGCTATTGTGAGAATATTTTGTATGACTTAATATATAAAATATTTATTACATTTCTTGCCTTATTGATATGTAGAGAATGGGTAGAAGGAGGGAAAGAAATTGAAACTAAAACTAAAAATAAAGAAATATATGAAAATAATAAAACTATCTGCCCAGGGTCACAACTAGTAAATACCTGAGGCCAGATTTGAACTCAGGTGTTCCTAGCTGCAATCACAGTATTCTGTCCACTGTGCCACCTAATTGCCTCAAGTGAACCTTAAAGAAAGAGAGGATATTGAGTGGTGGGGATAGAGGGAGAACCTGGACATGGCAATAGGGAACAAAGAGTATTCCAACTCCCCCACCTTGAGTCAATGAAATGAGTGAAATGCAATCAGTGCTGGAAATATTGGTGAGGAAGGCTGTGTCAGCAGGAGAGGATCAGATTTCAGTCAGTCAGAAAATGTGAGGAATAGGAAAGGAAAAGTGATAAGATGAAAGCAAGTTTGTTACCTATGGAGCAGGCTTTCCAGAGAATACAGTGGAATGATTGGGTGGCTTTAGAGCAGGACATGGGCAAGTGAGTGCAAAGAATGAGAGGAATAGGAATAAGGGAAGAGGTAGTAGGGGTTCAGAATCACTGAGGAGGATTTATGACTGCATGGAAGTTTGTTATTCATTGAGGGATATGTTCAGGAAGGTCATAAACCTCACTAAAAGTCCAGCCTAATGATAGAGCCCTCTCAATGAATAAGGCATCTTAAGTAAAAAGACCAATTTGAGGAGCTGATACAATGGCTTTTCTTACTTTCCCCAGAAGTCAGGAGACTAGTGTATGATAGAATGAACATTTTCCCTTTTCCTTCAAAACAGGATGCTAGTATTCATTGCAATGGAGTTTCTCCTCTTCCCCAGAAAGCAAAATACTAGGTAGGAGGCCTCATTGAAACTGAGAATTTTTGTATGAGGGTCCAATAAAGTAACTAAGTTTATTTTGAAGCTAGATTCCTTGCCACTATTCTAAGAAATGTCAATTTGTTTAAACTTGATGACATCCAGGAACAACCCACAAACAGCTAAGAGCAAGGTTCTTGTTTACAGAGCATCATTACTAAGCACCCCTGTAAAAGATAATCTTTAAACAGCCTTGCCTCTTACCTGATTAGTTTAAAATGTCAAGATTCTGCCTTACTGGTCTGTGAAAATCTTTGACAGAATGGTGATTTATGTTCTAATTTAAATCGGTATACAATATATGCATTAGCTTTTGATAGCTATTGGAAAACCAATCATTTTCTAGCTCCCTATAATTCCTTGTGGTTATACACTATAATACATCTATTGCATAATGCCTATTCGAAATAGCTTTATGCAGAAATAGGCCATGAGGGCTAAGATGCTTAAGTCACTCCTTGATACTTACTTTTCAGGATTAAAGAAACATATAGAGCTAAAAAGAACCATAGTAGTTGCATATTCTAACCTGTCATATGAGGAAACTGAGTCCCAGAACAATTAACTTGCCTAAAATTACAGAGGTAATAAGCATTAGGTTATTCTAAATTCAAATGAAATTCATCAAATGCCCTAACACCCCACCAACAGATACAAAGGCTTTGGAACTCTAAGAAATTCCCTATAAGTGGCACATTTGGATTGTCTTTAGATAATAAACATTTTTCAACCAAATAAATCACTCTATTTTTTGTTTATTTCTACAAAAACAAAGGGGTCGGGAGATTGCTGACTAAACGGTTTGTAGAATTCACTTAAAATACTTCATGCTTTAATTAAAATGTACATTGATGGGTTTCGTTTCCCTGAGAGCAGCACTATGGTAATAAGCCCTTAACTATTACGATCTACTTTGCCATTTCATAAAGTTCTGCAATTCGATCAAACACTCTCTCTCTAATCAGTAATCAGGACTTTTTGAGTTTTCTATACATGGTGTGTAATTTGATTTCCTTCCCTTGTGGGTTGTTATACAACTTAAATGTGTAGATTAAAAATGCATATATTTAGAATCAAGAAAAGCATGGTTCTGTTTAGGTGTTATGAATGGGGGAAGGAGGTCATCAAGGAAGCAAACTTTAGGCATGTTTCTGAAAACCTTCCTACCTCAAAGGAAATGACAGTAACTCTATATCATCGTTGAAGAGTCAAGTGTGGAATGGTAGGATAAGTTGAAGGGGAATAGAGATTCTCACCACACATATCTCTTCACCTGTTGTAAAAGGATTCCCTATTGGCCTGGCAGCTTCCTGAAGCCTCTGGTAAACTTTCAATATTGTGGATTCGATGTCAAAAATGATCTGTAATTTCATTCATGTGTTGTTAACTAATTGGTTCTATGGGAGGGGCTGTTGCTTTTTTTATTCTGAGCTGTCACTTTAAATTTGGGTTGTGAGTGTCTTTCTTAATAGAAATCACCTGTTGGGTTTACTCCTGGTTGTGTTTGCCTCACATTGTTTTGTGCAGTCTCTGCCTGATTTAATTGTCATGAAGTGCTGGCTACAGTGCACCTGGGTTACTATGGTGCCAGAACATGTGGTTATTGGAAGCCAGAGACCTCGTGTTTGTCTTTGTCTGGGGGACAAAGCAGAGGAAAATCCATTGCTAAGGGGAAAATGTTATGTGGCTCAATTCTTGTGTGGGTGGGGGGATGTTTTTAAGGAGAAAGGAAAGAAGAAAATTGACTGAAGGTGAAGTAGTTGGGTTTAAAGGATTTATGGATATTTTTTAACATGGTGCACTGGTCAAAGCTTGGTTTACCTTCTTATGAGATGTCTGCAAAAGTTAACTCCATAACTGAATCTGGAAAATTCTGTGGACTGATGTTTTAAAAAAGGAAAGGGACAATTAGATTTCAGAGAGAAATAGTCTGTTCCTAAATTATGTTTAGGCTAGATTAAGATATGCTGAGCCCAAATCACATATGCTGGCCTATTGTCTTTGTCTTTGTGTGTGTGTGCGTGCCTGCCTGCGTGTGCGCGCACCTAACAGGGGGCAAGTAGTTTGGTCGGTGGGGGATTAGAAAGAAATTTACCAAGAAATTATTACTGGCTGACATCCATAAACCACTGGATTAAATAGACCTTGAAGTTGGGGTCAGAGGTGGGAAAGGTTGTAGATTGTACCTGGTTAAATATCCAGCCCCAAGCCTCCAGTATTTCTGATGTAGGTTAAATTCCTAAACCAGCTGTTCCCTAGAACCAGTGTAGGACTCCTTGCCCTTGGTTTATGAGCTTTCACCTTCAAATACAGTTTAAAGGCCTTTATCACTTAACTACAAAGTGGGCAAGCAAGTCTTTGGAACTTTCTGGTCAGTGAAGCTAACTGCTTGATGATTTTGCCAGTAAGTCCATAAATATTTGTTATGAGTCTATTATGTGCCAGGCTTGCTGGAGATTCAAAGATTGGCAAAAGATATCCCCTGCCCTAAAGGAGCTTACAATCTAACAAGGAAGTAGTTGTTTTTCAGTGGTGTCTGGCTCTACAGGACCCCATTTGTTTTTTGTTGTTTGTTTCGTGAAGATACTGAGGTGGTTTGTCATTTATTTCTTCAGCTCATTTTTATAGATGAAGAAACTGAGGCAAACAGAGTTAAGTGACTGGCCCTGGGTAACATAGCTAGTAGGTGTCTGAGACCAGATTTAAACTTGGGAGGATGTCTTCCTGACTCCAGTATCAGCACCCTATCAACTGTGTCACCTACCTACTCTAATGGGGGAAGACTGCACATAAAAAGAAGCTATAAATGAATGGGGAGAGGTTGAAAGCAAAATCCACTGGAGTACAGCCTGGTGGGAAATGATGAGATGGCTACCCTGGGCAACTCCCTTAAAGGAGAAGTTTTCCACTGTATACCCTCCACCCTCTCTAATCAGAAAAAGAAAGGGATCCTCTGGCAAGAGGGTCAGGAGAAGGTATGAGATTCAGGGTTGATGTAATTATAATAGATTCTAAGTTCCTAATTAGATTTTGAACTTTTTGAGGACAAGGATGGTGATTTTGTCTCATTTTTGTATTACCATTTCTTAGATCAGTGTCTAGAAAGTAGTAGGCCCTTAATGAATGCTTGTTGTTCATTCTTTATTTCACAGGACCAATGATGTCTTGACTTTCACATGAATTAGATTTAAGCGAGGCAGAATTGCACAAAGTCATCACCTTGGTTCTCTCTTCCAGAGACATTAGAGATGAGACAGATGTGAGGACCACTGGCAACGGCCTTGGATGCAGTGGATGACCTTGGCATCTTTGATACCTGAACAAGCTCTACTAGCTCCACAGTACCTGCTTCAGTAACCTTCATTGTCTTTGGAATGAATGGGTCTCATCTCCCCATTCTGTTGGGGCAAGTCTTCACACGCTTGGGGTAGACATCCCTCTAATTCACCAACTGGTTTGAGGCCTGTTTGTTACCCTCAATCTGGTTTAGCCTAGCTACTGAGACAGTTTTACCAGACAGGGTATGGCCACTTCATATGCTATAGCTTCTTAGAGCCCAAGGTGAGAAAAGAATAAAAAATAAATGCTTATTGATTAACTGACCAACCCCAGCATGGTGATAAGATTCCAGAGAGCATGATGCAATCCAAGTGAGAAATGGTGAGATGGCTGTCTTGGACATGGAGTTTTCTACTGTCCACTCTTTGTGGGTTCAGATTTCCATCATGCACAGTTCTTCATTATTCCCCTTCTATTTCTCCTGTTAAATGTTTTCATGATGAAATTTTCTCTTCTATTTTTTGCTGCTATACATGAAAAATCAAAAAAGTTCATTTCATCATCCTCTGCCATCTTGAAATGTGGCAAAAGAAACTGGTGCTGGCATTCAGATCACCATGTATTTACTTACCCAGAAGGTTCCTTGATCTTTCCTTTCCTTGTGTTTAAGAAAGAACACAGTTATCATATTTGCAGAAATTTCTTGTAGATTCAGGCAAGGTTGAGGAGGGATCACTTACTAAAATGGTATTTTCCATCCTGTGGATAACAACTGACACCTTCTTCCATATTCCCTGTGATACAGAGTCACTGACTCCCAAGGCTAACACTCTTTTTCTAGCAATATCTGAGAAAGGCCAAGGTTGCCCACTGAATCCAGGGCCCATCACCAATAGTCTTAATCTTTTTCTGACCACTGGAATTTGATGACTCTGAAAGAGAGAGTGTGGTTGATGACTGACCAGCTCTGCCTCATTTAAATCCAACCCTCCTGATGTCATTGGTCCTCATCAAGAATGAAGAACAAACAACAACAATCAAAGTTCATTTGCTAAAGTTTATTACAAGGGAAGAGAAACTATATAATATCAAATATCATATGCTAGGAAATGGTAATAAATTGCACAGGAAAAAACAGTCCTAGGCAAGGGAGATAGTGTGGTATAGTGGAAAGTGCATTGGTATTGGGTGCAAATCACCTGGATTCAGATTTTATTTCTGATGTTTATTAGTTGTGTGACCTTAGGCAAGATAGCTAAACTTTTAAAGCATCAGTTTCATTTTCTTTAAAATGAGGGAATAGGAATGTCTCTGAAGTGACTTCCAATAGGAAAACAACTAGTATTATCAAAAACCTATTTGTATCCTAAAACCTCAGATGGTAATTTATTCATAAGCTATTTAATCTAGGTACAGTAGGTCCCCGTATGGTGACTTGATTTCATCTAACAAATTAGAGGCCACTGAAGACAAAGGTAGGGCAGTTAGGTGTCACAGTGAATAGAGCACTGGGCTTAAAATCAGAAAGACTCTACTTCATGATTTCAAATCTGGCCTCAGACACTAACTGTTTAGGGCAAGTCATTCAAACATGTTTGCCTCATTTCCTCATCTGTAAAATAAAGTGGAGAAGGAAATAGCAAACCACTCCAGTCTCTTTACCAAGAAAACCCCAACTACAAGTCAGTCATGACTGAAACAACAGAACAACAGAAAACAATGGTATTTTTCTCCCAGATCTTTCTCTATATCTCTGTCACTGTCTCTGTATCTGTCTCTCTGTCTCTGACTTCTCTCTGTGTTTCTCTAGGTCTTCATCTCTCTATCTCTGTCTCTCTCATACATACACACACACACACACACACACACACACACACACCTGTTCTACAATGACAAATTAACTTTTGGCCACTCAAAAAGTCTCCTGCTTGTTTATGGCCTTTCAGTGTTGTATGTACACTTTTTTACTAAATTTTGGAGGGAACACAAAAGACAATCACATACATTAAGATTTGTTTTTCTCCCATTATATCAATATTAAAAAAAATGCTTCTCTGAAAGTATTTCAAAACAAGTTCATCAATCATATCCCTGAAATATTATAGCAAGTAGTGCCTGTGCTGTTTCTAATATTGGTCTTAAGAACATTAATAGCTGGGGCGGCGAGGTGGCTCAGCGAGTAAGAGCACTGGCTCCAGTTTTGGGATGACCTGGATCAAATCTGGGCTCAAATACTCAGCACCACACCAGAAATAACTGGCCGTGTAACCTTGAGCAAGTTACTTAACCCCAATTGCTTTAAAAAAAAAAAAAGAACATTCATAGCCATCTCCAGGTCTAGATGTCTCCAAATCATATCATCTCAAGCTCCAATTTCTGACCCAGAATTCAAGCTCTCACTTCTGAGGCTATGAGCTTCTTATTCTATAACCTCCCAAGCATCTTCATGCTTTCAACTGTAGCTCTGAAAATAATCAAATTTATATTATTATTCCTGGAAAGTATATGTCAATCTATAGCTCCATAACTTTAATTGCCCTTCTTTCTTACTTCCCTGATCAAAACACACCTTCTGCTCACCACTTCACTGTTTGTGTCATCTTCCTCTATTAGAATAAAAGTTTTCTTTGGGGTGGGCACTGCATTACTAGTCTTTGCTTCTATCTCTAGTACTTAGCACAGTGCCTTAGATATAAGGAATAAGAAATATGTTCTCATTCATTCAGTCAGTCAGACTTTGTGTCTTGCAATCTTCATATCTTCCTTCCTCCACCAAATTAACTAGAGGTCAGTTTTGTATTTAACTAAAAGTTATTTGTCAATGGTCAATAGAATGCTTTGGCTGAGCCCCAGGAAAAAATAGATAATTCCATTTGAGAGAGGAACAAAGTATTTAATAAGAACTATCAAACACATAGCCTTTTTTGAAATGATAAAAATAAGTGGTAGTGTTTTTGAAATAAAAAAGTTTTGAGAAAAACAAATCCAATATGATCTGATCTAATCTGACTGAGAAAAAAGTAATAATAACATATTAACCCTACTAGATTTTTAAACAAAGTATCATTTATCAAAACTATATGACTTACTGATTTAAGGCAGAAAGTTTATCACTGTATTAGGAAAGGAATTTTAGAAATATTCAAATTTATATAACAGTATATGACATACCTATATTGATAAGTAATATTTATGTAGTACTTTAAGGTTTTCAAAGCACATTATGTTTGATCCTCACAACAACCTTCCCTCTGAGGCAGGTTCTTTTATTATTCCAATTTTACAGATGAAATTGAGGCTGGGAGAAATTAAATGATTTTGTGAGGATTACACATCTAGTAAGTGTGTGAGGTGGGGTTTAAACCCAGGTCCTACTAACTCCATGTTAAACCCTGTATCCACTATGCTACTGGAGTGAGGAATGGACCACTGCTTAAGCAATATTTGGAGGGGGTAAGCTTGGACATCATTGAATAAAGAATTGTCTTGGTAACAAACCCTAACAATGACATTTGGATACACTGTCAGATATCATCCTATCCTTATGGTATTCTCTCTACCACTGCACATTTCAACTCCTTCTCTTTTTGTCCGGAGTAATTGAAACTTGCTTTTATCTTTCCATAAAGTTTCCATAGAGGGTATAGTCAATGTGCTAGAAGTAGGAATTTGGGTTCTTTTAATACCTTGGGAATACCAATGTACCAGTAAGGTTGTCCATCTTTTGTCTCTCATTCTCTTTCCCTACATAAATGAACCACCTCCATTTTGGATCATGTGTGTCCTTAATAACATCTTTCAAGTTACTTCCCATACACAAGTCAGTTTACTTCCATTTTTTGATGAACTATAATTTTGATTTTAAAAGACAGAACCTGGAGCAAATGGTGAAAATTATGAATAGGAATATATTTTTTTCTTTTTTTAATAGTATTTCATTATTTTTTCCAATTTCACGTTAAGACAATTTTTAGCATTCATCTTTACAAGATTTGGAGTTCCAAATTTATCTCCTTCTCTCCCTCCCCTCTTCCAAAAATGGTAGGGAATCTGATATGGGTTATACACGTTTAGAACATGTATACAATATAACATATTTCCATATTCATCACAGTTGTAGAAGAAGAAATAGATCAAAAGAAACAATAAAACACAGAAAAGAATAAAGTAAGTGGAAAAAATATTCCTTGATCTGCATTGAGTCCATCAGTTCTTTATCTACATGTGGATAGTGTTTTCCTTTTTGAGTACTTGTCTTAGATCATTGTGTTGTTGAGAAGAGCTGAGTCATTCAAAGGCGATTATCACAGAATGTTGCTGGTACTGTGTATAATGTTCTCGTTCTGTTCATTTCAGTTTTCATCAGTTTATATATGTCTTTCCAGGTTTTTCTGAAATCTGTCTGTCCATCATTTCTTATTCATAATAGTATCCCATTACATTCATATGCCACAGCTGATTCAGTCATTCCTTAACTGATGGGCATCTCCTCAACTTCTACTATTTTGCTACCATGAATAGAGCTGCTATAAATATTTTTGCACATGCAGGCCCTTTTCCTTTTTTATGATCTCTTTGGGATATACACCTAGTAGTAGTATTGCTGAATCAAAGGGCATGAACAGTTGGATTGCCCTTTGGGCATAGTTCCAAATTGCTCTCCAGAATGGTTGGAACAGTTCACAACTCCATCAACAATGTATTAGTGTCCCAATTTTTCCACATCCTCTCCAACATTTTTCATTTCCTTTTTTTGTCATACTAGCCAATCTGATAGTTATGAGTGGTATCTCAGTTGTTTTAATTTGCATTCTCTAATCAAAAGTGATTTACAGTACTTCTTTATAAGCCTATAGATAGTTTTTATTTATTCTTCAAAAACTGTCTGTCCATATCCTTTGACTACTTATCAATTGCGGAATGACTTGTATTCTTATAAATTCAGTTCTTTACATATTTTAGAAATGAGGCTTTTATCAGAGACTTTGCTGTAAAGATTGTTTTCCAATTTTCTGCTTTCCTTCTAATCTTGGTTGCACTGTTTTTTTTGTGCAAAAAATGTTTAATTTACTATAATCTAAATAATCTATTTTACATTTTGTAATGCTCTCTACCTTTTGTTTAGTCATGAGCCTCATGAACCTGGAACTCGCTTGAGTTCTTTAAAATTTTGGATACTATACCAGTTGGTGCATATATGTTTAGTATTGATATTACTTCATTTTCTATGGTATCTTTTAGAAAGATGTAGTTTCCTTCCTTATCCATTTAATTAGGTCTATTTTTGCTTTTGCTTAGTCTGAGACCAGGATTTCAACCTCTGTTTGTTTTTCCTTTACTTCAGCTGAAGCATAATAGAGACTGCTCCCTGCCCTTAACTTTACCCTGTGTATGTCTCTGTCTCAAACGTGTTTATTGTAAACAATATATTGTAGGATTCTGATTTGATCCACTCTGCTATCTGCTTCTGTTTTAAAGGAGAGTTCATCCCATTCACAGTCAAAATTATGATTATTAACTATGTATTTCCCTCCATTCTATTGTTCTTCCTGTCTGTGTTCTCTCTCCTTTCACCCTTTCCCTCCTCACCAGTGTTAAGCTTCTACCACCTCCCCCAATCTACCCTCCGTTCTGTCAGTCCCCTCCACTTTACTTAACTTCCTCCCATCCTACTTATTTTTGGGGTAAGAAAGAGTTCTATATTCAATTGATTGTGTATCCTACTGCTTCTTTGAGTCAATAATGATGTAAGGTTCAAATGATATCCATAACCCACCCTCCCATCTTTCCCTCTACTGTATTAGGTCTTTTGAGGCTTTTCATGTGAAATAATTTACCCCATTCTGCCTCTCCCTTCCTTCTGCATCCCGTGTACTCCTCTTTCACTTCCCTTGGTTATTTTTTAAGTCCTTCCCTCAAATTCACTTTATGTTCATACCTTCTGTCTATGTACATTCCTTCTAGCTGTACTATTTCTGTTACGATTTTTAAGAATTACCAGTACCATCTTACCATGTAGGGATATAAACAGTTCAGCTCCATTGAATCCCTTATGTTTTCTTTTACCTTTTTAGACTTCTCTTGGTTCTTGATACTAGAGATCAATTTTTTTTTGTTCAATTCTGGTCTTCTCCTTATAAAAGCTTGAAGCCCTTTTATTTCATTGAATGGACATTTTTCCTCGAAGTACTATATTAAGATTTTTGGAGTAGATGATTCTTGATTGTAGACCTAGGTCCTTTGCCTTCTGGAATATCATGTTCCATGACCTCCAGTCCTTTAATGTACTGGAGTTGTTGCAGCTGCTAAATCCTGTGTAATCCTGATTGTGGCTCCCTGATATTTGAATTGTTTCTTCCTGGCCACTTGCAGTATTTTTCCTTGACCTAATAATTCTGAAACTGACTATAATGTTCCTTGAAGGTTTTAGAGTCTCTTTCCTGAGTTTATCTGTGAATTCTTTTAATTCATATTTCACCCTCTAGTTACAGAATATCAAGGCAGTTTTCCTTTATAATTTTTTGAAAGATGCTTTCCAGGTCCTCCTTTTGATTCTGGCTTTCCGGTAGTCCAAGATTCTGTCACTGTCTCTCTTGGATCTCTTTGTCAGGTCAGTGGTTGTTGTTGTTTTTCCCAATGAGGTATTTTACATTTTCTTCTATTTTTTTCATTCTTTTGAATTTCTTTGATTGATTCTCAATATCTCATATAATCATTAGCTTCCACTTACCCAATTCAAACTTTTAAGAAGTTTTTTTCCTAAGTTAGCTTTTGTGTTTCCTTTTCCATTTGACCAAGTCTAGTTTTTAAGTAATTGTTCTCTTTCTCAAGCTGTCTCTTTTTTATAATTCTCTTGCATCATTCTCATTTCTTTTCACTATCTTTCTTCTACCTCTGTAATAGTAATGTAATTTGAAGTCCTTTTGTATTGATAAGCTGGGAGGCACTTAGTATCTAGTTCAAATTAAGCCTCTGTTAAAGAAATAGAAGGTATGAACTCCTGTTGCTGACAAAGCAGGAAAGGACTGAACAGAAAACCCCTATTGCTGATGTAACAGGAAGGGGCTGAATAGGGAGGAACAATACTATATATAAGGAAAGACCCTGACTGGGAAAGACAGATCTTGGAGCAAGCCACATGGAGGCAGAAGCTGCTGTTGCCAGGGAGTTTGAAGAGGAAACCCCTTAACCAGGCTGGAGAGAATGGTTTTGATTTTGAAAACCTAGATGGAGTGATTTTGATTCTGAGAACTATGTGAAACTTCTGCTGAGTCTGAGGGCCAGCTGGAGCTGCTGAGGCTGTTGAAGATTTCCAAGGGCCACTTGGAGTTGCTGAGGATGCTAAGGATTTCTGGGGGCCAGCTTGAGCTGAGGCCCAGACAGAGTTTCTGAGGAGTTGCTGAGGATTTTCGAGGGCCAGCTGGACCTGCTGAAGACTGAGGAAGCATGACTGTGATGCTGGTACTTTTTATGAACCCTTTTGTGGCTTTGTTAAGCCTTGTCTTCCCAGGAACAGAAACTGTGAAGTATTTGAGATGAACTAGACACTGTGAGTTCCAATGTGGAGCAGGAACTGCACAGAGAGGTGGACAAGGAACTGGTAACTGTCTGCCTTTGAACCCAGGTGACAGTTTGGTGAATCCAGGTAGGACCTGGCACAATGGAAGGGGATCCAGGAAATCTGAGAGACCACCCTGAGTCAAGCTGAAAGGAGACTTTACTTGAATACCATGTACTGACTGAGAAATTGTAGTTTACTAGTGCCTAGGGGTGGAGGGCCTGTGTATTCTCTAATGATTGAATAGTGAATGATGAAGGATGATTGAATGATTGAGTTGATAGGATGAATGATTGAGATGATTTGATGATTGAGTTACTAAATAATTCTTCTTTGTTCAAAACTTTGTGATCACTGTGGTGGAAACTATGCCGCCATTTTCTGTGATAAGTAGTTGTGAATGCTATATTTTTATTTTCTGTGATAAGTTGTAACATTGTGAATATTGTACCTTGATTTCTGTGATGCTTTGCTCTGCTCTGTTATGGAATAAATGCAGTGTTCACTATAATGTGTAATCAGAACCTTAAAAAGCTGTTCACAGCATTCTTCTGGAAAGCTGCTTGTGGGTGGTCTTACAACCTCTCTTATTTGATTTGTGAGCACCTTTATAAGTTCTTTCTGGCCTTGAGACCAGTTCCCATTTTTGTTTAGGACTTTGTCCATAGGTGTTTTGATATTGTCCTCTTCTGTGTTTGTCTCCTGATCTTCCCTGTCACCATAACTTTCTATGGTCATATTCTTTTTGTTGTTTTTGTTTTGTTTGCTCATCTTTTTTAGCCTTTTCCCTTTCTTTTAAATTTGAGCTTTGTTCCCAAGTTGGAAGGGATAGTTTCGCAGGCTTCTTAAGTCAGTGGCTACAGGACCTAAGTACTTACCTGTTGCTACATTGATGTTGCCCTGAGGCCCATGGGGGACCCTTGTGTCTGGTGCTTCTTTGGGGGTGTGGGGAGGTAGGTGGCTGGTCCTGTTGCAGGCCATAGGCAGCTTACCTGCTGTTGAGCCTAGGTCTTAGTGCTGGTGTATGGCATGTGCTGAGGTTGCTGGAGTGTTTCTGCATTTTCCCCATGGCTACACTGAAGCACATCACAGTCTGGCCACTGGAGGTTGCCTATGTGCCAAACATATAGATTTTAGAAGAAATTTCTAGCTCAGTGACAAAATTTAAATTCATCACAGTATCATCTATAAATTGGAAATATGTTCTTTGACACTAACCCTATAGTTAGAAGCTGCACAACTCTTTTTGTAAATGGAATGGAATTAGATTACTTCTCCTCGGCCCAGGTAGACCAATCTTCACACCAGGCCATGCACACTTAACATTTCTAAACCTAGTAGAGAAAGAGAGACACATGAATGCTGCTGCTAAGTGTTGATCAACCTACCGGGAAAGGATTAAAAGGAAGTACTCAGAAGGTCTATAAACATGTTTCCCTGCTTCTGGTCTAGTTAATTCAAGTCTCCATGCCTCAGCCCCTCCTGGAACTTGGAATCATCATGATATTTCCTTTATTCTGAGTTCTAAGCTAGGACCAAGAACAATTCAATTTTGAATCAAGGAACCTGCCAATAAAAAGTCACTTTTTAAATACAATATTTGGGTCCCAATTTTTTATTTCTTGTTGTTTTGGCTGGAGTTTAATGTGCAGGGGATGTTCCCCAATCTCAATCTAAAAACCTACATTATAACAAGGTAACACTGTATACCTTAAATAATTATGATATTGCCAAGTATGGCTAAGTAAGCAAGTTCTTAGCAAGTGAGTACTAATGCCATAAAATGTTTAATTCATTTTCCAATCCACTGAAATGCAAATAGAATCAGAAAAGAATTTTTTTTAATACCTAAATAGTTCATTCTAATCCATTCCCCTAATTTTAAATGGATAAGATTATGGATCTAGACCTGGAAGGGAGGTCATCTCTCTTAACTTCTCATTTTATAGCAGAATGACACAAAGGCCAAAAGAGGGTAAGAAACACTCAGGTATTAAATGGACCAAGGCAGTATCTCTGTCAAGCCTTCTGTCTATAAATCTACTCCTCTATTTGACAAAACTATTCATAGAACTTCTGTTCCACTGCAGATTATGAAGAACCAATACTAATTTTAAAGCCCTCTTAAAGGTTCATAAAGTGGGGAGGGGTATGGTGAATGTTTAAAAATGTAATTACACATATATTGGGTTAATACAACTATCACTGCCTTGCATCAGATATCTATTTTTTTCCTAATCATGCAACTAACATTTTGACATTTCTTTCTTTGATATTTTCTCCCTTTGTTTCATTCACATTCTAGAGGTTGTCATGCTTTTAATTCTTTTTCTCATCTCTTCCCATTTTGAGTTTTAACAACCCTTCCTATCAGGAATGTGCCCACTCCCTCCAGTTCTGTGT
The DNA here is from genome assembly GCF_028583685.1 of Petaurus breviceps papuanus. Taxonomy (NCBI): domain Eukaryota; kingdom Metazoa; phylum Chordata; class Mammalia; order Diprotodontia; family Petauridae; genus Petaurus; species Petaurus breviceps. The sequence continues at coordinate 5,771,598 of NW_027187298.1, read as the reverse complement.
TCAATGAGACTGAGAACATCTGGTTATCATCCTCTGTATAATAACAATTCATATACTGAAAACAGTTATTGTCTCCCCTCAGCTTTATCTTCCCCAGGCTAAATAATCCTAATCCCTTTATATTTTCCTTATAGGTTTTATTTTCCATTATCTTTGTCTCTCTCCTCAAAAACCTTCTACAATTCCTTCACATTACATTAAATCTTGGTGCCTACAACTATCCTCAATTCCCCAGAAAGTATTTGACTGAAATATAAGCAGAACAGTGATGATAGTAATAATAGTAGTGATAATAAGCATATTTTGAAGGGATATTTAAAGACGTAGGAAACAATGCTTAGAGGAATAGCTAACAGGACAGGATATTTAAAACTACCTTCCTAATCTATTTTTTTCTTTTTGAGTCTCAGTCTCCCTATCTCACCTGGGTTAAAAATGCAGTGGCCAGTCACAGGTCCAATACCAATACTGATTTCCCTGGGGGGGGGGGGTCATCATATTGGTGCCAAGCTTTTTGCGAACATTCAATCAGTTTCAGCCCTACTGCACCTCAGAACTCCTTATCTCAAGCAATCCACAAACCTTATACAACAAAGTAAAAGGGATTATATTCATGTATCACCACACCAACCTAAACTTCTTAAAAGGAAGACCTGTTGTAAAGAGAGAAAGGGAGAAAAGAGTATTATATAGGTAACCATCCACAAAACAGAAAGCAGAAGCACCAAATAGCAGAATAGAGCAAATATTGAAATTGTGCATACTAATCTCTTGAATTAAAACATTTCTTGTACTTCCTTGTAATGTTAGGTATCACTCAGTATCATTTGTTTCCACACCTACATTGGAAATTCCTTCTGAAAAATGATTGTGTCATATTTCTTTGTATGCACCAAAATACATGGTATAGTGCCTTACACATGGCCAGGTGTTCAATAATTTTTTAATGATTGATTTATTAGTGAGTTAAGTGGTTCAGCTTTATCTTGGTATTAAATATGAAGTCCGTTATCATTACTTGGTCATTAGATAAACCAAAGATTACTTTCCATAGAATTCTAGGTTTTCAGAGTTGAAAATCCTTTAAAAGTCATCTATGCCAACCTGTACCTGAATGGGAATGCCCTCTGTAACTTCCTCAACTCCCATTCCTCCTATCACATGATTATTTACCTTCTAGTTGATGGAGAGATATTTTAATTCAGTAATATCTATTTCAAATTTAAATTCCGAATGGATTCATTCAGCAAACAAGCTTGTATGTGTGCTAATAGGCAGATACTCTGTTAGACTTTATGGGATCCTATCGTGTTTACAGATAGTTCTAATTGTTAGAAAATTCTTCATATTGAGTCAAAGTCTTTCTTCCTATAACTTCAATTCATTGGTCTTAGTTCTGAATCCTGGGGAAGGTTATAGACAGGATTAATGAACTGAGAAATGACTAGACTCCCTCTGACTTTTCCTTCAATTCTGAGGTTGATTCTAAAATCCCTCCTCAGAAGGTAATGGGTTCTCCTCTACCAAGGCTGACCTTTTTCCTTGATAGGTATCAAGTGCATTGAATGGTAAAGCAACTAGGTGACACTATGGATAGAGTGCTAAACCTGAAGTCAGGAAGACTCATCTTCCTGAGTTCAAATCTGGCCACAGACACTTACTAGCTATGTTACCCTGGGCAAGTCAGTCGCCCTGTTTGCCTTAGTTCTTTATATGTAAAATGAGCTGGGGAAGGAAATGGCAAACCACTCCAATTCCTTTGCCATGAAAATCCCAAATGAGGTCATGAAGAGTCAGACATGACTTAAAGGGTGAATGGTTCAAACTGGGTTCCATGACCTCTAGTTTTGTTTAATTCTTTGATTCTGAGATGTTGGCCTAATTACAGGGATTTTTGTGTTTTATTTATTTATCTTTGGTCGTTTTCCATCTCCTCATCAATGTTACAGGACTCTTCTGTTTACCTTAACGCTTCTCAATGAACTTCTACAGTGTGGCACCTAGAACAATCATATTCCAGAAGTAGCCCGGCCAGGCCATTTACAGGATTACTGCTATTCCAAAAGGGTTTGAAAGCTTTAGGGAAACATTCCTGTTCCCCCTCCCATGGATGGTTAAGTGTCAATGGCACTGCTGCTTCTGCTTACAATGATCACATTCCCCTCGTTTGCTGGTGATGCAGCTTCTCCCCAGCTGTTGCCACACATGCTTCCTACCTTTATTTCAGCTCCAATTCCCGCCAGTCACAGTGCATATTTTTTTTTCAACTACTGCTGATTCTCACAACAGGCAGCACACACAATTACTTCAGTAAAGTAATTATTGTATTTTACAGTCAGGTCGGCCATTTTTCAACACAGGTGCATTTAATAAATTAGAGCTGGTTGCTCCAAAAATGAACTCAACTTGCCATTTCAAGCTGAAAAGAGCACTTAGTGCCCTAAGTTAAGACAAACAAGCCTTGTATTCACTAACTATTGGGCTAGATGTCAGGAAAATGGTCTGGGTTTTTGTATAAGATGTTATCTCTTTTCTACCTTAAAATGGTCATCAGTTAATCTAAGCAAAAGTCTTGAGCACCTACCCTCAGTTCAGCCCTGAGCCAAATGTTGAAAGATAGCCATCACATAATAGGGATTCAAAGAACTTCAGAAATCAATTTTTGCAACTTTCTTATTTTGCTGAAAGGGAATCCAAAGCCCAGCCAAGGTCATAGAGGCCTGGGTCTTCTGACTAAATTCAATGTTCTTTCTAAAGTATTAGATATGATCCCTAGTATTTCTGACTCCAGGTCAAATTCTCTATCTACTGTATCACCTAGATGCCTCAATTAGGACAATCCTTGAGGTCTATTTTAACAACTCTATGACCCTCTAAGCCTAGTAAGACTGTGAGAGGATTTGAGGATTGCCCACACAGCAGTGTCTCCTGTGAGAAGAATGTAGCCCCTGAGTTATGTGGGAATGTGGAATGCAAAGTCATTAGGAAACAATGAAAATGAATAGCTTATTTCACTTATGTTATGGTCCTATGAGGAACAGAGCAGAGCATGATATGGGGGGAGGAGGGGGAAGATCTAACAAAAAAGCAGCAATGTCTTATGGAGTCACATGAAATAAGTGAGGCAGAAACAAATTCAAGAAAAGTTGAAGAATAAAGAGAAAAAGAAGCAACTTGGTGCAAGGGGGAAAGAACTGGATCAGAATCTCAGCCTTGATGGAAGTGAGCTAGGAAGTCTTGCTTAAATAATTTCACCTTCAGGGGCCTCAATTTCCTCATTTGCAAAATGTGTAGCCTGACTATATATGGTCTTTTCTATCTCTAAATCTATGATCCTATAAAAAAGAAAATTCACAGCACAACCCAAAATTTGGGAAGAATATGAACAAAAATACATAGTATCAAATCTGTTCTTGCAAAGTGGTCCCTGCCTCAAGAAGGATAAATGGTAAAGAATTCTGCTGCATCCCATCTTATTACAGTATAGTGACCTTTTTGAGGAGAGAGAAGTGAGAAATCGGATAATGCAGTTCTGTGGAAAGGAAAGAACATTTTGAAAATTGTAAATTTAATGGGCTATAAATTCTTTGCCCACTGGAATGCTATCCTGATGCCTCATTGGGGCCTGGAGGTGCCCCTGATTTCTTGAAGATTATTCCAGAGACACAGGGAAAAGCACTGCTGGAAAGGTTTCAAGTCTGCTGATTGGCTGGATAGCTTTCATACAGATGTGAGAGACTCATCACCAGAAATTCAAAAAATAATGTCTTCTCTTACTTTTGCAACTGGAGATATTGACAAGCTTAGATTTGTATTGGTAGAAGAATTACCCATCCCTTCTATTAAAAGTAAAGAGGTAATGAAATTCTTCATCCTTCTTTGGAAGGCTATTAGTTTTCTAGATTCAAGAAGTCCTGGGGAAAACCTGAGAAATAGATCATATGTCCTGTTTCTATAGCATCTCAAGGACAAGAGAAACAAAGAATTGGTGGGTAGGGTAGAGATATGACCCTTTACTTGTATCTGTGTGTATGGGTATGTGTATTTATAGAATAAATTGATATAGATATACTCCAAGAAAATGGGCAAAAGTCATAGTTCTTTAAGAGCACATCTCAATGACTGCTAGAGATATTGTAGAAAGGATCATTCAGGCCCACAAGGCAACAGGATAAGTCACCCTAAAAAAACAAAGGAAAGTGTGATTGAATATGAAACATGCCATATACATGCATATAAATACATATAGAGAGATGTGTACGTATATACACATATGTATGCATATGCATGTATACACATATATTATACATATGTGTGTATAGCAACAGAAAATAGAAGCTAAGTAAGTCATTGCAATTCAAAATCATGAATGTGCCCCTTCAAAATAAGAGGACATATAAAAATCTCCAATTTAATACTGGTAAATATATAAATACTGGTAAATTATAGTGGTAAAACAAAAAAGGAGAAGAATGGAGAGGAGAAGAAAAAAGAGTAGAGGAGAGGTAAGGGATGAGACTTTATTGAGATTTTAATAAGAATGGAGGAATTCCTGATGAAAATTATGGATTTGACAGATGATATTAGGTGAATTATTAGAATTATCATATTTCACTATGGTTTCTAGATATTGATTCTGCCTGATGATAAACTGTTATAGAAGCATTTTTCTTTGGGAAGAAATGAAAATTAAACTAAGTGATATCCAAGTGGCTTTGACTGATTCATTTAGCTACTATACAATGCTGGACTGACAGCTGGCCTGGCTGAGTTCTATCATATATTTATGTGCATGGATGACAGAGTGTACAGTACAAGGATGTCACATGTGCAGTTTCTCTGAGACCAAAGGTCTGGGAGATGAAGTGTGATGGGACCATCTGTCACCTGAGGCAAAGATGTTCTTCAACCTGAGGCTTAGCAGTGCACCTAGGTTTTCACCTGATGTTAGACAGCCTGTTTCTTTATTTAAAAGAAAAATAACAGGGGCAAAGTGCCAGGGAAGGAGGTATTGGCTCCCTACCATCAACAGCAGGAAAGCTCATTAGCTTAATCTTAAAGCACTCACTATTGAAAACAAGTCAGTGCCAGAGAGAAAGAGGGTGAGAGCTTACCTTCTCTAGAAACCCACAACTTAGGAGAGTACAGCTGAAAAAGATATTACAGGACTCTCTGGGAAAGTACTTTTCCCCCTCCTCTCCACCTAGATAAATTATACCCTTCCCTTTAGACCTGACTATAATCTATCCCCTCCATGAAGCCTTCCTTGACCACTACAGACTATAGTAGTCTCTCCTGAACTTATACAGTCCTTCTTGTGATTGGCATTTTCATATCTCGCCTTGGGTGATAAATATACTTTCTCTCATGTACACATATCTTATCTCCTCTTTTAGATCATAAGCTCCTTGAGGAAAGGGTACGCATTCATAATTCTTTGTCTCTGAGATAAAAACTGGCATTATGACATCATAGAATCTCAGAGTTGGAAGAGTCCTCAGAAGGCAGCTAGCCTAATCCAGACCCAAATAATTCCCCTTCCTAATACCCCAACAAGTGGATCAGCTTCCATGTGAAGGAATCCAGTGAAAGGGAAATCCCCTGTTGCCCAATAATTGCTTCAGGTGGCTTCCAGTTCTACAGTCTAAACTTTCCATCACACATACACACACACACACACACACACACACACACTTTTATATAATAGTACTTCAGCTACTTGATGATAATTATCATCTATCCTTCCCACTAAGCATGCATTGTATAAATATGTACTAATTAATTGATTGAAAGTTAGTCTTGAATGTAAACCTATTTACATCCTCCATATCTATATGGACATAGGTATCAATCAATCAACATTTATTAAGGATTTACTATGTGCAAAATGCTAAAGACACAAAAAGAAGATAAAGGGTCCCTTCCCTCAAGGAGCTTACAATCTAATGGATGTGATGATACTATGGCACAAACAGAGAACACTGTATTTTACATTTCTTCAGAAGTTTAAGGTCATTTCAGAATAATCTTCCATGTCCTTGATAAAATGGCAGTCACATCTAACTCATTATGTTTTGCCTTCCTTTATCACCAGTTTGTGCAAGAACAACCAAATGACAAATAGTGTTCACACTCTCTCTGACCGCTGAGGCCAAGGAAAAGTCAATAGAAAAACAACAAATTATTCCAAGACCAGTTGCTTTTTGTGAACCTGCATATTTTTAAATGTATTCTGTATAGTGCTATGTAAATTTCCAGGAACAGACATGTTCAAATTATCTGGGCCAAATAATACTCTTGATGTGTTGTTGTTGTTGTATATGTGTGTGGGGGGGGGGTGAGTGTGTGTGACAACAGTAGTTGTTTTTGCTTTTTCTGACAATATGCTGATTTTAGAGCATCTGATCTTAACCAGATAGAAACAGACTGATCTGGTTTCACCACCATTAGTTATTTCTAGATCACTTTTTTGTTTGATTTTGTGCTATACTCTTTCATCATTGAGTCAGTCAACAAAGATTTATTAAGTACCTACTATGTGCCCGACGTTATGCTTTTGAAGAATATGTATTACTTCCAAGAAAAGAACAAGAGATGCTGCTCTTTAAGATGAAATCTCAGTGATTGCTAGAAATATTGTAGGATGTGTTACTGTAGAGAAGTCTAGTGTTTCAAGGCTCATTTCAGGCCACAAGGAAGCCAGATCAATCACACTAAAAACAAAGGAGAGTGTGATTGAAAATGAAAAATATTGCTTATCTTCCCAGTGGGGGTGGGTGAGGAGGGCAGAAGGGGAAAAAAATCTGGAACTTAAAGTTTTAAAAACAAATGTTTAAAAAAATTTCTTTCTTTACATGCAACTGTGAAATAATATATACACACATTAGGGTATAGAAATCCATCTTGCCCTACTAGAAAATTGGTGGGGGGGGGGGATGAGGGAGGATATAAGAGAAAACAGATTGGGGAAGGGATATTCAGAAGGCTCGCTATTTTGGGGTGGAGATAGGGGGAAGAGGGGGAGAAAATTTGTAACTCAAAATCTTGTGGAAATGAATGTTGAAAACTAAAAATAAATAAATATTTTTTAAAAAAGAGAAAAGAAAATGAAAAATAGTATGACGAATTGAAAATTGCCATAAAGCAGCATCATTTGAATGGATTTAAATTAACACTTTCAGAGTCTGTAGATAGGAAATTCTATTGCTTCCTTTAAAGAGTAGCATAGGTCTCTTAAAGTTTAAGGGACAACAAAACCATTAAAAAATATAACAATTTCTATGAAGGAAAAAATGTATTAATGAAAATTGGAAAACATAATTTTTACTGATAAAATTCATGTTTTCACTCAAGACTATACCAAAATTACTATAAGAATTCCAGGGGAGCCTATAATATATATGGATCTTTATCAGACCCTAAAAGATATACTACCAAGAAATTTGGGGGGATTTTTTTTATAAAGGTCCTCATTTGTATGTCAACTGCTGGCACAGTGGATTGAGCACTGGGCTTAGATTCTGGAAGACTTGAGTTCAAATCCAGCCTCCGTTTTTTAGCTGTGTGACTCTGGGTAAATTACTTAACCTCCATTGTCTCAGTTTCTCAATTGTAAAATTAGGATAATAATAATACCTAGCTTGCAGGGTTACCATGAGGATAAAGTGAGATAATATTTGTAAAAAAAAATGTAGTTTACACAATGCCTAGGACATAGTAGGCACTACATAAATGCTTATTCCTTTCCCTTCATTTAAGGAATAACACATTCTAACATATGTATTAAAATTCTGAGAAGCAAAATTATTCCAGAATTACAGAAAATCCCAAATGGATATGTAATATTTCTATACAATTTTGCACTTTCCATCATATTAGAAACATACTCTCTCTGGCTACTTACATCTCCGCAAATTTTGCCTTTGCTTGATTCTTTCGAGGTTGATTTGGCCTATGGGCAATGATAAACTACTTGAATTCCCTCCTTATTGGTTTTTACTCCATCATTATATTCTCTTCAACCCAGTGATTTTGATCCCCTGGATGCCATTGTTCAAATATTATTCTCTTACCACCACAACTGCTCCCTTACCCTCCTATTCTGACTTGCCTTGTGCACAAGCAAGTACCACTTTAAAACTACATAACCTACCCGCATGTTCTCTGGTATGCTTCTTCCATGCGTAACAAACTAGCTTTCCTCTTAAATGTTTTTTTTTTTCTTGATCCTTCCACTTTCTCACACTCACTGAGACTTCCATCTTGTATTTCCAACAACCTATTTTACATCTCAAACTGGGTGTCCCACAGACATCATGAACTCAAACTGAGCTCATTATTCCTGCCCCTCCAATTCTCTCCTCTTCCCAACTTCCTTATCACTGGTGAGTGACACAGAATCACAACCTAGGTGGCATTGTTGACTGCTCACTCTAACTCCCCATATTAAATCTATTGCCAAGGTCTGCCAATTTTACTTTTGTAACATCTCTCACATATACCCCTTTTTGTCTCCTGATACTTCTTACAGACCCTCATCACCTCACTCCTGGATTATGGCAATAGCCTGCTGATTACTCTCCCTGCCACAAGTCTCTCCCTACCCTAGTCAATCCTCCACTGAACTGTCAAAATATTCTTCCTGAAGTGTATGTCTGAACAAGTCTTCCCCCTATTTAATAAACTCTGGTGGCTCCCTATCACTTTCAGGATCAAATATTAACCCTCTGTTTGTAATTAAAATCCTTTAGAACCTGTCCCTGACCCACCTCTCTAGTCTTCTTACACATTACATGCTACCACCCCTCTCCCCTCTAATATCTTTTGATCTAGAAATTCTGGCAAGGAGGCTGGGAATAGGTTATGAAGGACAAAAACAAGAAACTCTAAGGCATTTTCTCTGACTTTCCCTCATGAGTAGTATGCCTCCCAATCTCTACCTCATAATCTCCTTCAAATTTCAACTAAAATCTCACCTTCTATAGGAAGTTTTTCTCAATCTCCTTTAATTTTAGTGACTTCCCTCTGTTGCTTATTTCCAACTTATGCTGTATATTGTTTATTTGTACATAGGTGGTTTTTCCTCTTTTTTTGCATGTTATCTTCAACATTAGAGTTGCTTAAGAGCGAGTGTCTTTTATCTTTTTGGGTGTTTCCAGTGCCTTGCACATAATAGATGTTGAATAAATATTTATTGGTAACTGATGACATAGCTTCCCTGGCTATATTTTCTAGCACTGGTTGAATTTTAATTTATACATCTCAACTCCTAAATCTACTATGTAATATTAATGTATTATAGGAAACCAAAGGACATATGAAGCATTCAAAGATTAATATTTGGAAAAGGGTATCCTGCATTTTGTATTTTATTATAAGTACTAATATTCCTGGTAGGAAATTGGAATACTTCTTGTCTCCCATTGGCACTTCCAGGTTTTCTCTTTACCACCATCTCTTAAGTAATTTATATACCTTTGAAGTTCATTCCATCCATATTAATCACCCATTAAATGTTCTGGTTATTGGTGTCCACTAACCTCCAGTATATTCTCTTTCCTTCCTCAATGTGTTCTATTCCTGGTTCATATTCTTTCCTCCTTAATTCCTTGCTTACTACTTGCGAACCTTAATGCATATATTTAATACATTCTCAAATAGCCTATTTTCCCAATTCCTCAGTTTGCTCAGTACCTATGACACAGTCTTTCATCCCACCACAGCTACAAAGATACATGATTATACCCTTAATCTTGCCATCTCTCATGAGTGTTCCACATTGATGTTACAAAGTTCTAAGACTCCTTTATCTGATCATAATCTACTATCATTGAACTCAAACTGAGCTCATTATTCCTGCCCCTCCAATTCTCTCCTCTTCCCAACATCCTTATCACTGGTGAGTGACACAGAATCACAACCTAGGTGGCATTGTTGACTGCTCACTCTAACTCCCCATATTAAATCTATTGCCAAGGTCTGCCAATTTTACCTTTGTAACATCTCTCACATATACCCCTTTTTGTCTCCTGACACTTCTTACAGACCCTCATCACCTCACTCCTGGATTATGGCAATAGCTTGCTGATTACTCTCCCTGCCACAAGTCTCTCCCTACCTTAGTCAACCCTCCACTGAACTGTCAAAATATTCTTCCTGAAGTGTATGTCTGAACAAGTCTTCCTCTGCCTTGGAACTCCAAACCCTGTTCCTTATCTTTACCATGAACTCCAATACTTCCCACTCCTCATTTTTTCCCCAGGCCATCACTACTTCACTGTCTACACTCTGCTCTTTTTCCTCATTTGACCGCTTGGTGAACCAGTTCGACTTCTACACTATCCTTTTCTCTTCAATCATGCTTTTTTAGCCTATCAAAGATCTTGCCCTGACACACCCCAAACTTAGCTTACTCCCTTCATCTGCTGACTCGCAGGCCATTGAATGAAGCTAGAGAAAATCATGAAACTGTGTTGATTAGGTTTAATAAAATATTATATTACATAATTTTGCTGGGTCCTCACTGTGGCAGGGCAATTCTTTTACACCCCCTAATGAATTCACTATCCCACTAACCACAGCGACTTTTCCAAACTCTTTCATCCTTGCTCAAATCTCTCATACCTGTGCCTCTCCCCACTTTACCTCATGTACCTCATGTTTCACCTTAAAAAATAAATGAGGACATTCTCCAATAGCTTTCTGTCCTCCCTTCCTCCTCATTTTGCATAACTCAAATATCTTCTGCTACTATTGCCTTCTTCATCCGTTTCACCTGAAGAGGTTGCCCTCTTTACCAAGATAAATCCTCTACTTGTACAAGTGATTCCATTTTATCTCATCTTCTCCAACAGATTGAGCCCCTGTCATACCCATACTGTAATTTTTAATCTATCCCTGTTTACTGGATTTTAATCTACTGCCTGAAATCATTATATTACATAATATAATGTAGACCACATGGGAGACAAAGGTCAAGGCTGAATGTAGGAAAAATAAGAACAGTCATTTTAGCTACTGTCCCATACCTATATGTAACCCATGAGCCTGATGAATCTCGAATCCCTTTGTTTCCATGTGCTAGCCTTAGGTGAGTTACCAGAAAAGTTTCATTTTTGTTCTTACTAGGATTCCTACTAGCTTTAAGATGTTGAAAACTACTGCTTTCATGAAACACATCAATCTCCCCCTCAGAAGTTCGTCGTGACCCATTAAAGAGTTGCTATGATATGTGTTTGTACATATGTACATATGTACACATGTGTGTATAATATATATGTGCTGTGTGTACATATACACATGCATGTATGTATACACTGTGTATTTATGTGTACATATAGTGTGCATGTATATATACACACGTGTGTATATTGTTTGTGCATCTATCTTTGTGTGTAGATAATTACTTTTCTGCTACAGAAAAAGTATTATGCTAGAAAGTAAGAATAGAAAGATAAAATTAGAGATAATCCCTGCCCTCAAAAAGCTTTCAATCTAATGGTGGGATACAGTATAACTGTGTACACAAATAAGCCTAATACATGTTAGAATATAATGGGATGAGGCTCAAAGGAAAGAAGTAAAGTAAACTTGGAACATTTGGAAAGGGACAACTAAGTTCAGCTGGGTGGGGAAGAATGAGGATGGGTAATTAGGAAAGCTTCAAGGAGGAGGGCTTTAAAGAAAAATATTTTAACAATCAGAGATGAAGAGGGATATGGGACCAACATGGGGATATATCAAAGTATAGAGGTAGAAAAAGGCAAAAGGAAATCAGTCAATGAGACTGAGTTCCTGAGGGCAGGCAGCCTAACTTAGATAAAGCTTAGATTTTTTTTCCCAGCCCCTAGTATACTACTCTCATAAATGAATCAATAAACATTTATTAAGTGCCTAGCATGTGCCAGATGTGCTAAATTCTGAGGATTAACAAATAAAGAAGCAAAAAAATACCCTCAAGAAGCTTGCCAACCAATGGGAAAGATAATATGCAAACAAATATATAAAAGCAAGTTATAGACTAGATAAATAGGAAATAATTAACCAAGGGAGGGCAACTGGATTAAGAGGGGTTGGTAAAGGCTTCCTATAAAAAATGGGATTTTAGTTGGGATTTAAAGAAAGTCAGGGAGGTCAGTAGTCATAACAGAGGAGGAAGACCATTCCAGGCATGGGGGACAGCAAGAGAAAATGTTCCGAGCCAAGAAATGGAGTGTCTGTTTTTGGAACAGACAGGAGGTCTCTGGATTAAAAAGTACATGTCAGGGAGTATGGTATAAGAATATCGGAAAAGTAGGAGGGGGTTAAGTTAGGTAGGGCTTTGAACGTCAGATAGATGGTATTTTGTATTTACGTGCATACTCTGAACATATTATGTATTTAATACATTTTTTAAATGAATTTTAATTGAAACTCTGTGAAGCCCAGTGTGGCTGAATTTAGAGAGAAAGGGAAGTAGAGAGAAATAAAATTGATAGAGTAGGTAAGAGCCTAAATTTGGGCCATTAACTCTATTTGGGATTTAAAGCCCTTCCTAAACTAGTCCCTGTCTACTTTTCCAGTCATATTATACCTTACTCCCTGACACATACTTTTTGATCCAGTTAACCTCCTGTCTGTTCCAAAAATAGACACTCCGTTTCTTGACTCGGCATTTTCTCTGTGTGCCCCTTATGCCTGGAATATTCTCCTCTGCTATGACTACAGACTTCCTTTTAGTTCCAACTTATATTCCATCTTTTACAGGAAGCTTTTCCCAACCCCTTTTATGAAGTTGAAAGTATAGGTAAGAGACTAAATTTGGGTCATTCAATTTAGTCATTTGAAGCAAAGTTCTTTCTGTAAGGTTGAGGAGTCAGAATGTTAAGAAGTTTTCATCAATTTTTTATTCTACTCCTACTGATTTAAGTCCTACATTTGAAAGCAAGATTTACTTCAGATGAGGGGCTGTGGTAAATCAGCCCTCACATACAAGACTTACATGCTCGAATGGGATTTATTAAGGGATGTTCTTTACAGACAGCTGAGGAGGGGAAGAAGTGCAACAGCTGTCCAAATGTGTCCAGATTAAGGTGGTAGTGTTGTATCGCTCAGGGTGGCTACTTAGCTTTCCCTCTTCATACAGGAAAAGCTCTATATATGATGTGTGTTAGATAACCTTCCTTGCTTTTAGCAGATTTCAAGATCATGACTGATGGGGAAGCTAGTTGCTATCTCTTACTTGCACTCACAGATCTAGATACTAGAATTTTTGAGTATTATAATTGGTTGAAAGGGCACAAGAGGGAGAAAGGAAAAGTAGAGTGAGAATGTATCCCATCCTATGGCTGATTTGGGGCTTGTTCTTCCAGAGATAAGTGATTGCACTTCATGGCCTTAGTCAGATTTCTGAGACATTCTCCCTGACATTGTTAGTCAAAAGCACAGGCAACGATCAACGGAGCAAAAAAAAAAAATTTGTGCCCCAGATTTCTGATTTAACTCAACTCTCCATGGTAGTCTCTAATTATGAAGCATGCTGTACACACAATAAGCAGGTTTTAGGTCTCTTTCTTCAGTACTCCATATGTTTTAGGTGTCTTATATCTATGAGATGGGCGCTACAAACAATGGCCTAAGGTGTGAATAGACCTTAACACAGAACCAGATTGTGGAGGTCCTTCAGTGTTAGAGACCTTAGAGCTTTATCTTTTAGGCACTAGGGAGCCACTGAAGGTTTTGTAGCAGGAGAGATTTTTGTGAGACCTTTGCATTAGGAAGTTCTGGCTGCATCCCATCTTCTGCTATGTTGGTGTCACCCAGACCCTATATGATAACTCACTGCTGTCCAGAAAATTTTGCAGGACTTGATTCTTTCACCAAAACTTCCAAAAACAGATTATTAGAATCTTCCTTTTCTGGTTTTAGGATGTGCTGATTCCCACTGCTGCATTCTGGCAAGTATTACCATGGAATATTTAGAAGCTCAAACAGATTTCACTGGAACTATTCCTTGTTTTGAGTTTATATGGCTTGATACCCTTAGATTTTTGTTTTTGTCTGAACCCATATGGCCAAGCTGAAACTCCAGATGAGATTGGCAAGGGTTCTTTCTTCTCTGTACATCCACATCGCCTATGGGTGCAGAGAATTTTTTGGTTTCCGCTGCCAGGCCCACATGTTTATACTTTCCTAAAATAGGATTGAGTGGATACTCATAGACTTACAGTCAGTGTTCTACCCATGAATAAATAATCTGGTGATCTCCTGAGTTTTCTTGGACTCTTAACCCATAATGACTTTCTGTGCTAGAGTCTACTCTGTATTCAAGTGTTATGAACAAACTTTTCTGAAAACAGAAGTTAATTTTGAAATTTGTTGCCTTGATTAGTCAGTCACATCATCTTTTTAATGAACACTAGATCATAAGATTTAGAGATCAAAGGAATATTAGAAATCATCTAAACAGTACACTGCTCCTTAATATAATAGATTAGGAAACTGAGAAAGAAGAGTGATTTGAATAAGCTTACATGGATGAGCAAAGACAGAGATAGATTACATAACAGAGATGAATGTGGAACTGGGTTTCCGTGATTGAAGATCCATCATACTGAAAGAATGATTTGTTGAGAAGCTATGCACAAATAAACTCATGATATAAAGAGGAAAAAAGGGAAATTTATACATGCCTTGTCAGATATTAAGTTTGAACTTAGTGATTATAACTATTGGAGGCCCTGCCACCACACACACAAACACACACTCACAGAAAATATCCAGGGATTCCACAAAGAGTACAGCTAAAGTCATTTTCCCCCTGATGACTAAACTCCCCAAAGGACAAGTGGTTCATATTTCTTGAGTAAACATATGCTACATAGAACTTATATTAGTGGGATTGTCCATAAATCAAAATAATAAAAACCAGATGTCCCAATTACCCACAAGTTACCGGTCTTACAGATTCAGGTAATGGAATCTAAAAGATAGTTGATTGGAAGTACATGGTTTCTATAATATAGAACATGGATGAGAAAATTTGGGAGTTGGAAGAGGACTAACAGGTCATCTGATGCAAAATTCCTTTTTTATTTTACAAATAATAAAAGGGAAAAAAAACTTAGATCTTACAGACAGACCTGTAAGTTTTATTTACACATTGTTGTTCTTTCCACTCACTTTGATGTGGTTAATGGTATATTGTTTTCCTGATTGTGCTTATTTCACTTTGGTTTAGTTCCTTTTATTTCTAGTATTCCTATTTCTACATGTAATTTCCTTTTTTTCCATAATAATATTTTCCCCAATTACATGTTAAGGTAGTTTTCTTTTTTTAATCAAATGCTTTATTAACTTCTAGTTTACATCATTCACTTCCACAAGATTTTGAGTTACAAATTTTCTCCCCGTTTTTCCCCTACCTACCACCCCAAAATAGCTATCCCACTGGATACCCCTTCCTCCAATCTGCTCTCTTCCATATCTTCTCTCATACCCCCTCTGATTTTCCAGTAGGCCACAGTGGATCTCTATGACCCAGTGGCTGTATGGCTTATTTCCCAGTTACATGTAAAATAATATTAATAATAGAATATATATATATATTTTTAAACATTTGATTTTAAAACTTTGAATTCCAGATTCATTCTCTTCCTCCCTTATCACCCACTCTTACTGGGAAAATAAGCAATTCAGTATAGGTTGTATATGTGTAGCTATGCAAAACATTTCCATAATGGATATGTTGTAAAAGACTGACTATATTTCCTTCCCTCCTATCCCACCTCCCACTTGGTCTATTCTCTACTTTGATCCTGTCCCTTTTCAAAAATGGGTGCTTCCAACTTCCCTCCCCTGCAGCCTGCCCTCCTTTCCATCATACCCCCCTCTCAGCCCCTTTTCCCCTACTCTCCTGTAGGATGAGATACCCTATTTAATGTGTATGTCATTCCCTCCCTAAGCCAAATTCAATGAGAATAAGGTTGACCCATTTCCTTTTGCCTTTCTGTTCTTCCCTCCATTGTAACGATTTTCCCTTGCCTCTTCTATATGAGATAGTTTACCCCATTCTGTCTCTCCCCAACTCCTCTCATTATATTCCTCTCTCACCTCTGAATTTCACCTTTTTAAGTATCATCCCTTCCTATTAAACTGGGCCTGTGCCCTCTATCTATGTATACCTGTACACATATATACACACATTCACATATGTATTCATATACCCATATACCCTCCTGTGTAGACATATATGAATGTATATGTGTGTGTGTGTGTGTGTGTATATATATATTCCCTTCAACTATTCTCATACTGAGAAAAGTTTCATAAGTTACAAATATCATTTTTCCTTGTAAGGATATATGTAGTTAAACTTTGATAAGTTCCTTATAATTTCTTTTCCCTGTTTACCTTCTCATGCTTCTCTTGCTTCTTGTACTGAATGTCAAATTTTCTATTCAACTCTGGTTGGTTCAGCAAGAATGCTTGAAAGTCCTCTATTCAACTGAATGACCATATTTTCCCCTGAAACATGATACTCAATTTTGCTGGGCAGGTGATTCATGGTTTTAATCCCAGCTCCTTTAACCTCCAGAATATCTTACTCCAAGACCTTCAATCCCTCAGTGTAGAAGCTACCAGATCCTGGGTTATCCTGATTGTGTTTCCACAATATTCAAATTGTTTCTTCCTGGCTGCTTGTAATATTTTCTCCTTGATCTGGGAATTCTGGAACCTAGTTATGATATTCCTAGGAGTTTTCTTTTTGGGATCTTTTTTAAGGAAGTGATCAGTGGATTCTTTCAACCTCTATTTTGCCCTCTGGTTCTAAAACTTCAGGGCAGTTTTCCTTGAGAATATGTTGAAGGATGATTTCTAGGTTCTTTTTTTGATCATGGCCTTCAGGTAGTCCAATAATTTTTTAAATTATCTCCCCTGGATCTATTTTCCAGGCCAATGGTTTTTCCAATGAGATATTTCACATTGCCTTCTATTTTCTCATTTGTTTGCATCTGTTTAATAGTATCTTGATTTCTCATAAAGTCACTAGCTTCCATTTGCTCCAATCTAATTCTGAAGGAAGGTTTCTCTTCAGTGAGCTTTTGAGGTTATTTTTTCCATCTGGCAAATTCAACTTTTTAAGGCATTCTTCTCCTCATTGCCTTTTTGGTCTTCTTTTGCCATTAGCCTATTTTTTAAGGTGTTTTTTTCTTCAGTCATGTTGTTGACCCTCATTTCATAATTTTTTTTGCAATTGTTTTCATTTCTCTCCCCAATTTTTCCTCCACTTCTCTTAATTGATTTTCAAAATCCTTCTTAAGATCCTCTATGGCCTGTAATCAGCTCGTATCTTTCTTGGAAGCTTTTGGTGCAGGAGTTCTGACTTTGTTGTCTTCCTCCTGTTCCATGCTTTGATTGTTTTTGTCCCCAAAATAGGATTGTAAAGTTGGGTTGCTCTGCTTCCTTTGCTTCCTTCATGTGCTTATGTTGCCACTCAATTATTTGACTTTTGGGCTTTTTGCCACAGTAGGACTCTGCTACCAGACAGGGGAGCTTCATCCCAATTGCTGGCATTTTCTCAGCTGGCAAAGGTATTAGTTGGGTGCCCTCTCTAAAGCCTTCACGTGCTCTGGCAAGCTGGTTACACTACCCAGGACCTCCACCCTAGACCGCAATCTGGATTGAAGCAGGTTAAAAGCAAGAGTAATTACCCCTCAGACTGGTGGCTTTTTCCCCCTACAATCTGCATGCCAGGAGATGAAGCTGCCATGTGGCTGCAGCTGCACAGCTGTTGTGCCTCAGCTGCTTCTTGCCCGAGGGGCAAAGGCTGACCACACTCCCAAAATACTGGATCACAAAGTCCACACTGCACTGACCTCTCACTTTGTCCTTAGCCTCTATGTGTTGATAATTATGGAAACCACTACAGCTGCTGGTGATCTCAAGTCCTTCCAGCTAGTGGCTGGTCGTGCCCACCCTGAGGCTAAAACCTCCAGCTGGCGGGGGCTGGGCTCAGCTCCCAGAGCACTTCGCTGGCCACTTCCTGTCAGCCTGGCAGGCTGTCCTCAGCAGGAAGTTAGCTTCTCTGTATCATTTTGTGGGTTCTGTACCTTCAAAATTTCTTCAGAGTCTCCTTTTACATGAATTGAAGGAGGTAGAAGCCAGAGGCCCTCGGAAGTCCTGTTTCTACTCTGCCATCTTGACTGTGCCCCCGTAAAGATAGTTTTTAACATTTGTTTTTGTAAAATTTTGAGTTCAAATTTTGAGTCCAAATTATTCCTCTTCCCTCCCTCTCTTTCCCTTCCCCCTCCCCAAGACAGGAAGCAATGTGATATAGTTTCGACATATAAAATCATCTACATGTAATTTCTTACACTCCAGTAATATTCCATTATTTTCACACACCAGTTTCAAAGGATCACAGATAGAGATCTGGAAGACACCTCATAGGCCATAGAGTAGTTAGTGTTTCCCCTCCTTTTAGAGGTGCCTTCATTTTACTAATGAGGACACTAAGACCCAGGGAGAGTAAACCACTTGCCCAAGGTCAGTATAGTATATGTCAGAAGATGAGCTAGAATTTGGGTCTCTGATAACAGAGTTGGTACTTTTTAACCACACTTTTTCAGCCCTTCCCCAATCAGTAGACTTCTACTTAGTGTCCAGTTCTTTACTATTAAAAAAGTGGTACTACTGGGGTGGCCAGGTAGCACAATGAGTAAGAACACCGGCCCCAGTGTCGGGGTGACCTGGGGATCGAATCCAGGCTCAGACACTTAGCACCCACCCAAAAACACCTGGCTGTGTAACCTTGAGCAAGTTACTTAACCCCAATTGCTTAGGGGTGGCCAGGTGGCTCAGCGAGTAAGAGCACTGGCCCCAGTGTTGAGATGACCTGGGATCGAATATGGGCTCAGACACTTAGCACCACACCCAGAAATAACTGGCTATGTAACCTTGAGCAAGTTACTTAACCCCAATTGCTTAAAAAAAAAAAGTGGTACTATATTTCATTTACATTTAGTATATATATGTGTGTGTGTGTGTGTGTGTGTGTGTGTGTGTGTGTGTGTGTGGAAACTATCTTTTGCTCCCTTGGGAATTTAAGTCTAACAGAGGAATATCAGTTTCAAAGATTACACAGATTTCTGACATCTGAATCACCCTGTTGACACACATCAAATTTTCTACAAAACTTAACCCCCACCCAGCCCAATCTTTTTCATGTGAGTTTTCCTTTAGCCACCTTTCCCACCCTGTACTTATGTAACTGACTTTTTGAGTGTCAATTAAGGACTTACCATCTATCTCTATTAAATTTCAACTTAAGGGGTGGTCAGGTAGCACAGCAAGTAAGAGCACTGGCCCCAGAGTTGGGATGACCTTGGATCGAATCCAGGCTCAGATACTTACCACCACACACAAAAATAACTGGCCGTATAACCTTGAGCAAGTTACTTAACCCCAATTGCTTTAATAAATAAATAAATAAATAAATGATTGGTTGATTGATTAATTAATTAATTAGTTTAAACTTAAAGTGATCCACATTAAAAAAAAATCTCATTTCTTCCAGTGCTAAAGTGATAAACCCCTTCAACAGAATCCAAGATGAGCTCACTTTGAAGCAAGGTTCCACACCATAGGGAGTTAGGTTTTACAGCAATTCTACTTTCATTACCATTACAAACAAGCATATCAGTTCAAAAGGACTTCTGAGGCCTCTGAGTCCAGTTTTTACCCAAACATTTAGGAATCCTGTCTAGACTATTCCTAGAGTACATATCCTTCCTGATTCTAATTGCTCCCTTTATTTTACCAGAATTTCAATAGCTAAGCATAAAGGGGAATATGAGGAGCAAAAAGCAACATTTTACATATATCCTTGGGTGTCTTTTCTCTCTGGCCTTACTTTGCTTATGTCCTAGATCCCATTCAGCAAGAAGTTTGAGTTGCCTCCTTATCAGAAGATATTGAAAACTCCTGGTCAGGGTCCAAGTTTCCCTGACTGCTAATATCCTCACACTTACACACACACACACACACACACACGTGTGCGCACACACACCTTCTATATGTCCTCATTTGCTTCATCACCTTCGACATTATTAGACTTCAAGTTTGCCGCATCATCACCTTTGCTATTGTTAGACCCTGACACAGCCCTGTCACCTGAATTGACATCAGCATATTTCTCTGCTAAGAGCTCAGCAGAGTCTAGAACCAGCTTTCAGATGTCTTTGTGTCTTTGTCCACAAGGGGAATTTCAAGATCAAATGACAGTGAAATATAGGGGTTCAGCAGGCTAGTGTTCACAATTCTGCGGTGGGAAAAAGCTAGCTAGCTAACAAAGGCTCACAGGACAATGCTAGGCCTCTGTTGTAAGTTTGGAATGTAGCAAAAGGGGCTTTGGATAGGATGTCAGAAAACCTGGGTTTTAATCACAGGTCTTTAGAACTGCCTCTGTGTGTGTGGGGGGGGGGGGTAGTGTGTGTGTGTATGTGTGGGTGTGGGTATTTTGTTACTGATTTTGTTCCTTCTTTTGTTTTGAGTTTCTTTTCTGGAGTTGAGGGGACTTAAAGTACTTGAAGGGTTGTTAGGATGTCATAGAATCATACATCTAAAGTTAGGAGAATCCCAGCCTCTTCATTTTACAAATAAGTAAACTGAGGCATCGGTTGAGCTATTATTTTACTTAGCCCCAGAGGACAAAACCAGAAGCATTAGGTAGAAGCTGCAGAGAGGCAGATGTACGCTTGAGGTAAGGAAAGGTTTTTGTAATATTTAGAGCTGTCCAGAAGGGGAATGGTCTGTCATATCCATGTAATAGCAAATTTCCATTCACTCAAGGTCTTCAGGGAGAGAGTTGAATGGCCACTTGTCAGCAATGTTGTATAGGTCAAGTCCTGATACTGAATTGTATGTTAAAGTTCAGTTCTGCTCACCTGTGGATGTGGAATCACTGTTCCATGCTTCAGCCTTTTCTGTGCTGATGTTTACAGGTCTACTTCTGTGAGTCTGTAGGTAAAGTGGCATGATATGGTTGCTATTGTCCTTGTCTTTGTACACATAGGAAGGACCCCGGTTCCCCTGACATCACAAATGCTAACACTCCTCTTTGCCCTGGAACTGTGTCCAGAGCCCTCATGCTTCATTCTCTCTTTTCCACCCTAGAACTGCAAGTTGGAAATGTATATGGGAAAAGGAGTTGCCTAATAGCACCTGGTCCTGTGCCTAGTGCCAGTTTATGGTCCCCTGTAATTCTTTTCTGACCAGTTGTCCAATCCCTTTACTATCTCTGGGCTCAGACCTCCCAAAGCTGTTTCTGCTGCTCTTACAGCTACCTCCAAGGCCCACCATTTATGTTATCACTCTGGGATGGCCTTCACCCTAGTGTCACAGACCTCTCCTTCTGACCTTCTAAATTGTCTTGGTCTAGAAAAATACCTCCCCTCATCCTTTTATTAGCTATGCCACTCCAGAATTTGATGCGATACATTATTTTAGGGTGGTGTGGAGGAAGATTTGGGGAGAGTTTGAGTGGTTGCTGCTTCTCTTCTTCAGTCTTGACATTTTCACCTACTTGGTCTTTCCTATATGGATTAACCTGTCTAAACGTTTTGAATGATTATAAATCTCTACCAGGAGGTCCTGCAATGTCTTATTGCTTACTGCAATTTACATAATGTCTTCTGAAAACAGGCACATCTGGAGAGCCTCATCATCCACTGGAAATCCCCAATCAACCTGGAATCTCCATTGCATCTCCTCCATCACGGTGGAAAATACTTCCAGGGAGCACACATCTCCATATTTTGTGTTTATTATTAGAGCACAGTGGAGTAGAGTTATTTCTTCTGTTTTGTCTTCCAGGAAATCTTGAATGATCTTACTACCCGAATTTGAGGCACCTGGTCTTTAAGGAGATGTTTTTATTATACTAAAACAAATATATTCCTTTGTAAACAACAACTATCACAATGAGATCTTATATTCTCTACACTTTTCAATCTCTAAATCCTGGTAAAGAAGTGAAATTTAACAATATGAAGAGTGGAAGTATAGTTGTAATTGCTAATTCATTTATTCATGGATTCATTTATTCAAAAATTGATTTATTTAGGAAGGAATTATGGAGCTGATTCCTCCCTATCTGAGCTTTTTCTCCACAACCACCAAAAAGATCTTTATTTGTTTATCCTGTATATGTTTAGTTTCTTCTGCTTCATGGAGAGATCTATAGTTGTAGGCACCAGATAAGGCATTTTATACATTTCTGCTATAGAACCAGAATATCAGGTAGGTCAGCCACTGCACTGAGAGTAAATCCTTCAATTTGGAAAGTCTACAAGACAAGACCAAAGTAGAGGGAGTGTTGGTGGATGATTTTCTGTTTGTAGATGATTGTACACTCAATACAACCTCTGAAGTTGAGATGTGACAAAGTATGGATCAATTGTTTGCTGCTTGGGCTAATTTTGGCCTAACAATAAACACCAAGAAAACACAGATGCTCCATCAGCCATACCATCCATAGGTGGAACCATCATTTACAGCAAATAGAAAAGATTTGCATGATGCGGATTAGTTCATTCATCTTGGTAGTGTACTTTCCAGGGATATACACATTGATAATGAGATTGATTCATGTATTGCCAGTGTTTGGGAGGCTCCAAAGGAAAATATGGGAGGGAAGAGGTATTAGACTACTAAACTGAAGTTCTACAAAGCCATTGTGTTGACCTCATTGTTGTATGCCTGTGAAACCTGGACAGTCTACCAGTGCCATTCAAGGAAACTAAACCCCTTCCATTTGAATTGTCTTAGGAAGATTCTGAAGATCACCTGGTAGGATAAGGTACCAGCCACTGAGGTCCTTACTCGAACTAAACTGCCAAGTATTCAAACTCTGCTTCAGAGAGCACAATTCCGATGGGCTGACCACATTGTTTGAATGTAAAATGTACATTTGTCAAAAAGACTGTTTTATGGAGAACTCACACAGGGTAAGAGTTCACAGGGTGGTCAGAAGAAGTGCTACAACCACACTTGCAAGGTCTCTCTCCAAGAACTTCAGAATTTATTGTGTATAACACCAATGCAATATTCATAGCACCCATAGCAGCTATGAATATGCTAATATAGTTGTGAATCACAAAATGTAACAGGTTTTCTACATCAAGGACAGAATCAAAGCATTTATTCAAATATCAGAAAACTCAATCCCAAAACCAGAAAGCCAAATTAATTACAGTCACCACAAAGTTGGTACATATAACCAATGCAACAAACACCAACATTCCCAAGCTTTCCCAAACCTTCCCTCCATCAGGCCTTCAAAACAAAACAGACTCCCTTAAGCAAGAATGCCCCTCTCTCACTCATGGAAGCTGTTCAGTCTTCATGCTACTTGTTCCCAGCAATTCTTTTCCAAGGAAGACAGAGCTTAACAGAGACACAATAACATTCATGCACCTTTCCAGCACCCTCATCAATTCACTGTCTGCCTGTGAAATCAACAGAGACCCATAAACAAGGGCTGAGAAGTCAATACAAATCATCAGCATAGAAATCAACACATATCCACAAACAAGATCCAAGAGGGCAACACAAATCATCAACACAGAAATCAACACAGACCCACAAACAAGGTCTGAGAGGTCAACACAAATCATCAGTAAAGCCCTAGGACCTCTGAAACCCTCCTCCAGGACTTCTGTAAACAGACAGCCAGAAAATATACATACACAGAAGCATTAAGCAGAATCAATTATATCTTTATTAGCAATTTTTGAATGTCATTGACACCACACGGTTCATATATTTAAATTTATCAACAAGGATGCATCACCAAATATGCTGTTTTTTTTACAACTTCATTTTTATGTGTTAGATTTTAACATTTATTCAACTAGATTATAAACTTCTAGAAGTTTTTATGTCCCCCATAATTTGCATTCATAGGTGATACATTATAATCAAGGACCTTGAAAACCAGGAAAAGAATTGTATTGATTTATAATTCAAGGTGTGTGTGCATGGGTGGGTAGGTGGGTGTTAATTTCATTAAACAAAAAAATAATAAAGAACTTGTTGAAGGAATGACTAATGGTCAATGTTTTAGCTTCAGTCAAAAATATTTTCAGTATTTGAGGTGATCTGTGATCACATCAACCAATCAATTAGCTAATACTAAGGAAATGCCTGCTATTTGCAACACTGTGCTCATGGATATTTGTAATCCCCTCACTGGTACAGATCTCAAACCATTTGTGTTTTTTCAGCATCTGTGATTCTTGTCCATAGATTAGGTATCTTATATAATACATTCCAATTTAATTAGACTAAAAGTTGTTTTGGCTTGTATACATCTATATTTAGTTTCTGTTCCTTATTAGAAAAAAAAAGTTCAGTTGATCATTTTAAGAACATATCATCTTAAAACTGACACAAAAATATATCAGGGATTTTAAGATTAAAATATATCAGATTCAAAGAAGTTTTGAAGTTCCTTCAATAGTTGACACCACCATTCTCCTGTTTATGATTGCAAATCATAGAACATGAACTCAGAAGAATCAAAATTTCTATTGTCTCACAGGGCAATGAAAGGGGGCATGGTGGTAATACCTTGGCTACAGCATATTAACAATGATAAAATGAGTACAAGAAGCAACGTAAAAGGCATAATCATATGTAGTTATGACTAGAAATGTATATTGGATGAACCATGTAGAAAGAAGGAAAGACAATCTGAGGCTTAATTAACATCCATTTGTAAAAGCAGTAGACCAGATCAATATATGATGAATTTGAAGAAATACGATGAATTTGAAGAAATACCTAGTCAATATCATGGAATTATAAAACCTTTGCTTGGAGATAACTCAGAGTTATTTTTATTTGTATTTATTTTGTAATTAGTGATTTGGAACAGTCTTTTATAGAGTTGTTCATAGTCTGCAACTCTTCCCTTGAAAAATGTTTGTTCATATTCCTTGGCTACTGATCCCTTGCAGAATGGCTTGACCTAAAACAGCGTGTCCCAAAAGTCTTGATGCAGTTTACAGCTTTAGGAGCTTAAAATTGCTCTAAGAATCTAGGTACATGTGCATTCATTTCTTTATAACTTGGCTATAAGATATTTATCAGAGATATTAAACACGTATCATATGTATATGTATATGTGTGTGTGTGTATATATATATATATACATATATATATATATATATATAATTTTTTTCAAAGTTGGGAGCTCTTAAATATGCGGTTTCCCAAAGCTAATAATGCTGTCCAGGAAAATTCCTTTTGTTGGCTATAATGCTTTACCCTCAAAACAAATTGCTTAGAAAATTTAAAATATATGGGTGTATACACATATTTATATATGTATATAATAGAGGGCAGCTAGTTGATACAATGGATAGAACATTAGTCCTAGGTTCAGGAATACTCATCAAATTTGGCCCCAGATACTTACTAACCATGTCACCCTAGGCAAGCCAATTAACCCTGTTTGCCTCAGTTTCCTCATCTGTAAAATGAGTTGAAGAAGGAAATGGGAAATCTCTCCAGTATGTCTGCCAAGAAAACCCCAAATGAGATTATAGTCAGACACAACTGAAAATGTTTGAACAACAACATACAATATATCTATGTATACATACGCATGCATGTATGTATGGGTGTATGTATAAAATTATGTATCCTAGTGTCCCTATCTCTACTAGGGTCTTGCCCTCAAATAGCATATAAACCCTATCTTCTCCATGAAGCCTTCCCTGATTCCTACCAACCAGAATTCATCACTCCCAATGTTACAGAAAAGATGAATAGATTGCCTCATGAGGTACTGGCTTCAAACAAGGGGTTCCACAATTGAGAATGCGATAGAGGAGTTTTTTGTTCACATATGTTTATAATACTTGGAAGGTCTCTGTAGCCCACTGAGATTCTGCATATGAGCACTCTGAGCCTGTTGTTCCACTTTCGTATTTTTCCCTGCAATATCTGTGGATATCTTCTCTTAGTTAATACACTAATTGGCATGATGATATGGACTGTATCTGTGCATTATAGGATTACATATTTAGATGTGGAAGCGAGCCCATGAGGCTAAATGTTTAGCAACCAGATCTCCAGAAATTCAGGAATCACTTTTAAGTTTGTATTAATGTTTTTTCCATGACTTTCTTAAGTGTAGGCAAAACAATACATCAATCCTTGAAGTTGTAGCATTTGCTAATTTCAAAGGGATATAAATACACACACTGAAATCTAAAAATTAACTTCCACAAAGAGCCAGTATTAAGCTGGTTCCTGGTCACCCTTGACAGGAAGGGACATTGGAGGTCATCTGGTCTAATCCCTTCATTTTACAAAGAAAAAAACAACTGAGGAGCTAGGAAGTAAAGTGATGTGTTCAAAGGCAGTAAATTAGTAAGCAAATGAGCTGAAATTAAAATGTAGGTCCCATGACTCCAAATCCAACGTCCTTATGCCCTTATTCCATTTATTCTTCTCTATATCTCCTATAGTGCCAAGCATAGGACCTGGTACATTTGTGCACAATCTGGTGATGACAACTAGTACTGCCAGAGTAAGGAGGCACCCAATGATTTCTCCTCAGAAATAAATATTCTCCTACAGTAGAAGGAAAGTTCTTTGAAAGTAGAGATTACTTCTGTGTTTGTAAGTGTATCCCTAGTACCTAGTATAAGCCCAGCAAATACTATGTGCTGTGCTTAATAAATTCTAACCTGTTTGATTATGTCTTCTACTCCTATAAGAATATAAATTCATTGAACCAAGGACGGTCTCACTTTTTGTTCCCTCTCCCCAGCACTTAGCATAGTTCTTTGCACATAACAAATGCTTAATAAATGCTTTCTCACTGATTCATTTATTCATTGTGATGTTAGCTATTGTTTCAACTGTTTAATCTTGCCTTCCCAATTTAATACTAAGCTTCCGTACTTCTGTATCCTCAAAAACCCTAGCATGGAGCTAAACACACAGAAGGCACTCAGTAAATACGTCTTAATTGTTATTGTCTTCTTAGGACATGTCTTCTTTGGTGTTAAGGCCTAGGACTCTATTTATTTCTTTTGCACAGGTAAATAATCCTTTCAAAATGATCATTGCCTAGGATTTTATATGGATAGGGGAAAAAAAGCAAGTATCTTCAATAATAATTCAATTTATTTCAGATGTTTTGAGCATCTACTATGCACAAATCTCAGAACTAAGTGCCAGGAATTTAATAGCTTAAATATTTAGAGGGAGGGGAAAGAGTGAGAAAGGGGAACCAACACATAGACAAATGATTATAGCACAAGGAAAATCGATGAGTGAGATTAGCACTAAACAATTGGGAAATCAGAAGAGGCTTCCTGGAGAAGAGGGCCCTTGTGTTGGGTCATAAAGGCAGACAATTAGAGGTTTAATTTACATGGGGATTATAGCTTGTTTTGACTATAGAAAACACGTCTTACTATAGTTTGATCTTTTTTAGAGAGAAAAGATAATCACATACATACATGCATATGTACATACATATATGTGATACATACATATGTGTATATATGTATATAATAAATATGCATCTGAGTTCAGTAATCAATGTAATCTGGAAGAAACTGTCCTAGGGACTGAAGTTACAAAGAGGAATGTGAAATAATCTCTGTCCTGGGGGAGTTTTTACTCTAGTTGCAAGTCATTATATAGGTAGGTAGGTGATAGATAGATGGATGGATGGATAGATAGATAGATAGATAGATAGATAGATAGATAGATAGATAGATAGATAGATAGATGCCAAGTTTCACTTAATGACTGTATTTTGGGCCTTCCTGGTTTAAAGTGAAAGTCAATGGTAACAGTTTGTCTTTGGAACAGCAACCCTGAGAGTCTTCTCCTCCCAGCTTGAATTTTTTTTCTAATTAAAGGAGCCATCCCTTGACTCACTTCTTAAAGAGGCCTATTCACTGAATGGACATTACCTCACTCTAAGTGAGTATGTAAAAAGGGCTTAGCCTAAAAGGGCCAAGTCTCCTATTGCATCCTGAGTCATCTCCAGTCATCCTGATGAATATTTGGTCACTGGATCCAGATGGTTCTAGAGAAGAAAGTGAGACTGGTGGCCTTGCACAGTCCCTCCCTCACTCAAATCAAAGTCAACTGCAAGTCATGTCATCATTTCCCAGATGCCATGGTCCTCTTTGAAAAAGAAGGACAATCACAACATCAACAAGAAGATAGATAGAGACAGAGTAGACTGAGAATAAGACATAAACATGTATAGACAGATTATATACATATTTAATATATATATGAGAGAGAGAATCATATGCATGCATACATGCATGTACCAAATAAATATAAGATAATTGTGAGGAAAAGCATTAGCACCCGGAGGATCGGGCAGAAAAGACTTTAGAAGCAGCACTTGAGCTGAGCCATAAAGGAAACTAGTGATTCTAAAAGGTGGCAGCAAAAAAGGGAATCTATTCCAAGCATGGAGGACAGTCTGTGCAAAATTAAAGTGATGGGAGATTGGAGGGGCATGTGTTAGGAACAATAAGAAGGCCCATTTGGCTGAACCATAGAGTGACTCAAGGGCAATTCTATGTAATAAGGCCCACATGCAAATATCTAGTTAGAGTCTACCCAAACTTTGGAAACATATCAAGATGTTTGGAATTAACTAGTGATAAGCAAACTCCTACCCAGGTGGGAACCATTTCTACCCTAATAAGTACTTACATTTTCAATAATCAACCCCCCCCCCCAAAAAAACAGTTCTCAAAGCCCACATTTCATGATTGTCTTCTAATGGCTTTCATTGCCTTAGTTTTCTACTAAACTAAAAGCAGACAGAAGGTCATTTGAAATTGGTATTCCTTTGTTACGTTGTGTTAAAATGTGCAATTATTTGTAAATTACTCCAAAAGTATTCTTTCGATTTGAACAAGTCCATTTGCAGATGGGCTAGACATGCAATTGTAAAGACATAGCAGGATTCCTATAAACTCTTATAGAATTAACTATATAATGGGAAATTTTTGTTTGTTTTTCATGGATGTATGATTCCATCAATGTAGAAAGCTTCCCAGTGTGGAACTTCCTTTATCAAAGCAATTTAGCTGTGACCTTGGGCAAGTCACTTAACCCCAATTGCCCTCCAAAAAGCAAAAAAAAAAAAGCAATTTAGCAACTTAGTATCTCAAGATGTTCCTTGTCATGCTCAAAAGTTAGATGACTGGTCCAGGGTCTTCCTGATTGCAAGAGCAGCCCTCTATCCATTTTGCCACACTGCCTCTAGATATTTATTGTCTAAATTAATCAATTTCCCAATTTTAAACAAATATTCTATTTTACTTAACAGATTGCATCATCTTAATGGTTACAAAATTAATACATTTCTTTCTGGCATAAAAACAGCTTTGAAATCTCAAGAAGAGCCAGGAGAGTACAAACTAGTAAATCCCTTGAAGGGAGAGAGGTTAAATATATGGACCAAGGGTGGATTATGTGTGTTTCATTTGTGAACTTTTCTGTTGAAGAGTGGAGAGGTCCATCACCAGTAAACAGACTGGTAGGCAGTTTTTTTGTTGTTGTTGTTGTTGTTCCTCCTGGTGAAGGAAGCTCATGCAGAGTAGCTAAAAAGTTGTGGAGAGGTTGCTATCAGTATTAATGGAGGGGAAATTCATATCGAAAGAACATGGGTACTAGAAGTGAGTTTTCTTCAAGAATAACCAAAGTTTAAAATGATTTTAGTTTCCTCTTTTTATGTTTTTTTCACCCTTTTAGATACAGCATGGAATAGTCAGCCTGAAAACCATGAAACCTAGGTTCAAGCCCCATCTCTGGAACATCCCAGATTTGTGACTCATTTAACCTTTTAGTATTACAGGTAACCCTACAATAATATAAATTGTAAAGAAAGCAATGACTTACACTGGGAAGGGAAATTTAGTCACCGTGTTAAGCTTTGTATCTTAGTTATTTGTAGTCACCACTAACCCTGGGATTTGGGAAATGGTGCCACTTGCCCCAGGATCTTCAGTTCTTCCCTCTAGCCTGAAACCAAAGACAAACCTCGGGCTTCCTGTAAGTGCCCACAGCCAGGGGCTTCCTGCCCCACTGTTTCTGCACTCACTGGGCATGTGCTGGTTCCTTCTTACCCCTGGCTGCTTTTCATAGCATGGCTGGGTCTGGCGTTGCTGGTCATCAGGGGTTCCCTGGATCTTCCTGGACTCAAATGCCCAACTTCCCTCACTATCCCAGGGGTAAAAGTTCTGTTGGCTGAGGTCCTGGCAGCCACTCCAACCAACTAACCCCAGAGCTTGCCACTAGTTGTTTAAGAGACTTGCTACTGGCTGTTAAGAGGGAACCTAGCCAGGAAGTTTACTCTTCACCATGACCAAACCTCATCCTGGGATTTTTCTTCTTATCTTCTCAGATTATCCCAGGAATACCCGGGATTTTGCCCCTCTTCTTATTAATTTCCACCCACACTTTGTTCGCCCCAAGGAGCTATTGTTATTCTTTTGTGGGGGGGAACTTGAGAACTTGGAATTTTCTGACCTGCTCTGCCATGTTCCCAGAATCCTTCCCCATTAAACTTTGTATCACTGAAATCATGAGAGTTCAATCCATCCCTATCCTTTTTAATATCACTGTAAGAAATGGCCCACGTTTATGATTTCAGGTTAGGAAACTCTATTCTCTAATGTATAGATAGACTGAGAGGGTTTTTCAGCCACAGAAAAGTTAAGTAATTTGCTCAAGGCCACACAACCAGTCCACTTCAGAGGCAGGACTTGAAACTAGGCCTTCTTGACTCATAGTCAGACTCTATCCTACCCCACACAGTCTCAGTAAATAAATACCAATAAACATCTTTAACAAAAATTGACAATTATTTTTTGAAGATTATGAAGCCAGTTTGGGGAGTGTTAAGAGCTTATTTAAAAAAAACTGAAATAATGAGCAACAAATAAATAAAATATAAATAAAAATAAATAGATTTACATATATTCCTAGGATATAATTTTAACATTTGAGGGGAGGTTAACATATTCTGAATGCTATATATGATCTACATATTTATTCTTTTCAGCTATTCTGTGGTATATTAGCATCTGTATTGCCAGAAAACAAAATTTTCTTCAAAGTTATTCTTGGGCAGGCCAGGGACTCAACCCATATGGCTCACCAGTAAGTTTCAGCTCAAGGCTTTAATTTATGTGAGTTGTTCCAAACTTGTTTTTTGTATCCTATTTGGTTATGTGGATATGTGATGCCACCTATTGGTATAATGTCAGAATTTTTCTTTTAAGAGTGTATGTGTGTGTGTATGTGAGTGTGTGTGTGTGTGTAATGTATTCAGTTTCATACTCTGAGGACTTTAATGATTTCAAGGTGTGAAAATGAGAAAAAGAAAGTTATCTTTTAATTAAATTATTTTACTTACATTAGAAATCCTACAAAATGCAAAGCTACCGTTCTCCCCCTGAAGTCCCCAAGTTTTCTGCTTTGATAGAGAAAACAGGTAACAAATCCTTTCACTTTCCCTGGTTTATGATGATAAAAAAAATTAATTATGGAATTCTCATCGTTTTTCGCCTTGACCATGTCTCAGGGAACTCAAATGCATTTGTTTACTTCAACCTCATTCGGTTACCTTCTAACACAAGGTTAAACCAAGAAGAAAGACCAATTGACTATCTGACAGAAAGAAATATAGTACCAGATTTTTTTCTTTCCCCATTAGTTCAGGAATTGTGTGATTTGAAAAATGTGGTTCTGAAAGAAGCAAGATTATAAACAAATAGCACTGCAAATCAATTCTCACCATGCAACATCTGAAGTGTAACAACTATATAAGGGAAATGGCTTATTTTAAGAGAAACTAACAGTCATCTATCAAACAAGCCATGTAATATTATTTGTCTTTCTTTTTGTTTTGCAAAGTTCCCAAGAACCTCTGATTAACCTAAGAGAACTCCATGACTTTGACTTTTTCGTGAAAATTTTGGAAAATCAGTGATGCAAAAGTTATTTCAATTGGTCTTGAATGGATTCACTCATTTCCCCTTTGTCTTTTTAAAGAGTGAAGAGGGAAATTGCTTTTAATATTTCTTTTAATTCACATGCCCAAGTGGTGGCCAGTTTTCTGTTTTTAATCTTCAATTTAACAAAGAGCAGTTGGACAGCCATTGGTGGTGAAGCTCCATAGTCAACTAGCTTGTAAATTAGAAGCCGTGGCAGTAAAAAAAAAAAAATTTAAAAAAAAAAAAAAGGATGTGTGCATCACCGGGAGGAGAGAGTGTGTCTGCCTTGTAAATTTAATTAAACAGCAGGTGCAAAATCAGGTCATATGGCTTTGATGTGCCCCGTGCGAGGATGACAACGAGACAATGATTCTAATATGAAGAAATTTGCATACATTTGCATTGGATCGCAGTGAGTACGCCAGCTTTCACCCACTCTCATATCTTATTTCTAGGAAGTGAAATAAGATTTGAATGAAGAGCTCCTATTTAGTAGCTACTGACAAACCCAGGGACTGCTTTGGGTTTTTCAGAGTATCCTAGGGGTCTGGCCTTCTTGATGTACATTTTGAAATGTTTTCCTGATAAAAAAAAAAAAACTGAGAGAGAGAGAATATTTCAGTTTTGCTTCTCATCTCTCAGAGATGAAAGTATTTCATGTTGATTGGAGTGCTAATAAAAATCTATATTCTGAGCTTTGTCCAGGGGGTGTCACAAAGAATTCTATATGCTCTAATGGTTAATGGTATAAACACTGAAATTATGTAGGTCAGAAGGAAACGTACTCAG
This sequence comes from Petaurus breviceps papuanus, assembly GCF_028583685.1. Lineage (NCBI taxonomy): Eukaryota > Metazoa > Chordata > Mammalia > Diprotodontia > Petauridae > Petaurus > Petaurus breviceps. The sequence continues at coordinate 5,738,773 of NW_027187298.1, read as the reverse complement.
ACCTGACAATTAGTATTTTTTTTTTGCTTTTTGGAGGGGGGAAGGTAGGGCAATTGGGGTCAAGTGACTTGCCCAAAGTCACACGGCTAGTTCCATATAAACACCATTTTTCCAAAGTCTAAGGTTTCTTCTGTAAAGGTCTAAAAGTAGTAAATAAATGATCACCGTCATGTGAACAGCTCTTTTCCATAACCAACTGTGAATTTCATCAAATGTTTTACAGGATAAACACGTGAGGGAGGATGTGAAAAATGGAAAATTTAAGTCTTTGTACCTTTAACTATTTGCATGAATTGTTATTAATTGTAAACTAAATGTAGGCTTCCCATGACTTAGAAATACTTTCTTAAATACTACTGCGTGCTAGGCATGCAATTAATTCACTTCTTGATACTTCAATGGATTTGTGATTTTATCAATGTGGCCAGTCCTCCCTTGAATGAGAGTACAACCCACAATTCCCATCTTATCTTGTTCAATTCTTGTCTGTACCTTTCCATAAATTTTCCATAAAGGATTCATCCAATGAAATGGAGACTTTTCTCTATTTTTTTTTATATATATATCAAGTATGAGCACTGACTGGTCATCTATTATATCCCATTGCTACATTGCTAGTCAACCTCCATTTCAAGTCACAAAAAGCAAAAGCTGTCCCTCCCCAAATCTTACATGTCTTCCTTAGGAAAGGTTTTCAACTGATAGCAAGATCCTACAAATGCTCCAGTTCACAGATGATAACTAACCTAATTTCATTGAGACATAAAATATTAAAACCCATCTAAGTGTCAGATCTTTGGGGTCACCAAAAGTGCCATAGTACTTCCTTAAGTGATTAAACTGCTCAGGATTATAGAAAGCAGTCTACAATAAAGCTTTCACATCAAAAATCTCCTAGTGATGCTATATGACTATGAATCATAGAATAAAATGAGCATGAGAGAATCAAAAGTATTACTCTTAATTGTTAAATGTTAATCGTTCCCTATGTCTTAGACATATGAAATGATTGAAGATGGAGGCTCATAGGGAAATACTGCAGGACCTTCCTGAGCAATTACACCTATCCCTTCCTGCCCTGTGTTGCTGATACCTTGCCGTAAATGCTATGCTAAGGAACTAGACTTCTGTTCATGCATACACTGTGACATAAATGACACCAATTAATGAAAAAAAAAAATAAAACTTCTATGGGTTTAGGTTGTAAGAGGCAAAGGCAAAATCTTTGTTAAGTAGGCATCATCAGAGGTGAGGATCAGAGAGGTAGGGGGAAGCAATGCAAAAGAAAAGATCCTAGAGATTCTTAGCAATCACACCCTTCAGGTTTCACCTGTCCCTTTGAATTATGCCTCTCTGCTTTACTTATTTTTTTTTATTTTTAAAATTTTATTAATTTATTTGCTTTCAGTTTTCAACATTCCCTTTCAATAAGTTTTCAATTTTCTATCCCTCCTTCCTTACTCCCTCCCCAAGGTGGCATACAATCTGATATGGGCTCTACACATACATTCCTATTAAACACATTTTAATATTAGTCATGTTACTTAGAAGAAATATAACAAATGGGAGAAACCATGGCAAAGAAATAAAACATAACAAAAGAAAATAGAAAATTGTCTGCTTCTGTCTGCATTACAACTCTATATTTCTTTCTAAGGATGTGGATGGTGATTTCCATCATGAGTCTTTGAAAATTTTTTAGGTCCTTGCATTTCTGAAAAGGGCTAAATCTATCAAAATCCGTCCTTGAACACTGTGTCTGTTACTGTGTATAATGTTTTCCTGGCTCTGCTCACTTCACTCAGCATCAGTTCATATAAGTCTTTCCAGGTTTTTTGAAATCTGTCTGCTCATCATTTCTTATTCTGCTACACTTAGGATGTGATTCTGTGTACTGAGCACATTTATCAGTAAATGACTGCATTGGTGTGTCTTATTCTCCTTACTAGATTGTAAACTCCATGAAGGCAAAGGGCATGCCTTTCTAAAACTATGTTTTCCAGTGTCAAGCACAAAGCTACACATGGTAGACAATAATCGTTTTGCAAATGAATGAATACCAAAATGTATACAATGAATTACAAACTATATTCCCAAAGACATACAGGGGCCACTGAAACCATTAAGAAGGAAAGAATTTAATACTTAAATCTTTAGATGGACATTAATTAGGAACCAAATAAAAGATCAACTTAAACATACACTATGTGAACAGCCCTCTCTGAAGTTCTGACTTTATTTTCAAAAGGCATAAAGGAATGTGGAACTCTTCTACATACAATTTACTAGTAACACAAAGTAATCAATAAATAAACATTTAATGAGCAACAGACACTCTACTAGACATCAGGATATAAATACAAAAGTGAGCCAGAACCTGTCCTCAAAGACATTATATTCTACTGTGAAGATGAGTGGATAACATCACCATGTACAAATAAATACATTATAAATACATATCCCTCCAAGTGAAGCAGGAGCCACTCGAGTCAAGTCAAGGGGTTCTAAAAGTAATAATGGAGTTACAAGTAAGTGAGAAAGAAAAGTATTCCAAGCATAGGAGACCACTTCTGCAAAAGCATGGAAGCAAGGGAAGGGAAAAGGAAACAAGCATTTATTAAGTGACCTACTATGAGGCAGGGACTGTGCTAAGAGCTTTACCAATATCTTCTCATTTGATTCTCATAACAACCCTGTGAGGTATATACTATTATAATCCTCATTTAACAAATAAGGAAATTGAAGCAACCAGAGGTTAAGTGACTTGAGCAAAATCAAACATCTAGTGTTTAAGGTAGGATTTGAACTCAGATCTCCCAGAACTCTATCTACTGCACTAGCTAGCTGCTACAGGATGAAATGGCATGTTCAGGAACAGCAAGGAGACCTGTTTGGCTGGGGTATAGAGTGCATGATGAGGAGTAATGTGATCAGCCATGAAATATAGGCCAGAGCTAAGATGTGAAGGACTTTGATTGTCTAATAGATTCGTTTGTACTAAAGGCAAGAGAGCCACTGTGAACAAAGCAGTGCCATGGTCCGACCAGTATTTTAGTACTCTCAAGTGAGTAGCTTTGTGGAAGATGACCTGGAGAGAGGAGAAACTGGAAAAAGAAATACTCTTTTGGAGGTGGCTACAATAGTCTAGATGATATGCTGTGAGGGCCTGAAATACCATGACGATGGGTGATGGTGGTTTGAGTTGAAAAGGGAGAAGAAAGTTAGAAATAATGATCACATAGAATTTAGAGGACTTTGAAATTAATTGGATGTGCAGGATGAGTGATTTTATACAGTCAAAAGTGACTCATAGGCTATAAACCTGAGTGTCTGGCAGAATGGTCATGATCTTGACAAAAATATGGAAGTTAAGAAATGAGATTGGTTTAGGAGTTTTCAATGATAAGGGCTAGATATAAAAATCTAGTGTTGATCTGCATCAAAATTATAGCATAATCAACGATAGCTGACTGAATTATCAAGTGATTCTAGAATGAAAGGAGGACAGAGGCATAGGGTATACATAGGGTATGGGGAATATATGACAAACCTGAAAAAGAGAACAAAATTATCGATCTGACTGGACAGACAAATGTCATCAAAATCCATTAAGGGACAAGAAAATATCTAAAGGAGAACATGTTCAACAGTGTCAAGTCCTACAAAGAGGTCAGTGAGGCTTTAGACAGAAAAGAATATTGGATTTGTCAATAAAGAGTTTGCTGGTGATGTTTCAGTGATTAGTTTTGATCAACTGGTAGAAACTGCAAGGGGTTGAAATATGAACTGGAGATGAGAAAGGGGAGATGATGAGTGGAGGATTTTGACCCTGAAGGAGAGGAGAAATTGAGTAAGGGGATAGTAAGTTCAATTGTAGGTGTTCTGTTTGTTGTTTCTTAAGATGTGGGAAATCTAGTCATAGTTAAAGGCAGAAAGAAAGGACCTGCTAGATAAGCAGAGATTGGAAATGAGAGGGAGAAGGCGAGAGAGAGAGAGAGAGAGAGAGAGAGAGAGAGAGAGAGAGAGAGAGAAGGAGAGGGAGGGAGGGAGGGAGAGAAATAAAGGGAGAAAGAGAGAGAGGGAGAGGGAAAAAAGGGGAGAGAGAGAGAATGATTAAAGGAGCAAGCTCCCAGAAGAGATAGGAGATGAAATTAAGGACATATGTAGAAGGGTGGGCACAGGTAAATTGACATTCCTATTCCTTAGAGCTTGCAAAAAAGGGAAGAAAAGGAGAGGGAATGAGGTTGAGGTTATTTGAAGTGGAAAATTGGAAAGGAGACAGCTCAAGAAGGTATCACATTTTATTCAGTGTGAACTACCTGTATGAGGTACAAACCCTTCATTTCTCTGAACATCCACATTCTATTAAGAAATTAAAGTGTTTATGCTATATGACAAAACTTTTAAGTCCCTCCCCTCCCCCAAAAAAACTGCCACATTATTTGCCACTGCTCAGGTCAGCCACTAAAACCTAAGGGTTTTGTCCTTTTCGGAATAAAACTTTGAGAATGCACCCTGACAGGGTGGCTAGGTGGTACAGTGAATAGAGCACCAGCCCTGAAGTCAGGAGGACCTGAGTTCAAATCCGGCCTCAGACCCTTAACACAAAAAAACTACCCATGTGACCTTGGGCAAGTAATTTAACCCCAATTGCCCTCCAAAAAGCAGAAAGAGAGAGAGAGAGAGAGAGAGAGAGAGAATGCAGCCTGACTCCATTGCCTTTCTGTTGGTATCCTGCCTCTAAAATGAATTATCCACATGTGCAAATTTTTTGGACTGTTTTATTTTTACATCAACTTCATTTTTAATATAATCTCCCCCACTACCCAAAGAGATACCCCTTTTATAAAAAAGGGAGGGTAAATAGTATGGCAAACTAATATATAAACATATTTTACAGTATGTACAAATTTCCATATCCTTAGTCCCCTTCCTCTGTGAACAAGGGATGGAAAAAAATTTTCTCAACTCTTCTCCAGAATCAAGCTTATCATAACTATGTAGCATTCTTTTTTATCCTTTCTGTTTATATCATTGAAGGAATTGCATATTGATATAAAGATATATAAATTGCATATTGATATATAAAGATATAGGTCATACAGGTATCACAGCAATCCCTTAATTATAAATAAGGACACTAAGCTTCATAGAACAAATAATAGAATTGTTCTCTTGGTTCTGCTTACTTTACCACTTAAGTTCAAATATGTCTTTTCATGCTTTTTCTGAATTCTTTATATTCAGAGTTTTTACAGCACAGTAATAGGAAGAGGGATAGGGATTACACCTGTGATTTCACTGATAGAGCTAATTTTCAGGTGTGGAAACTCCTACCAATGTTTCTTTGCTTTGGCTTAGAAGCTTAGAGGTTTGCCTAAAGTGCTGAGAGGCCAATAACTTGGCCAGTATGTGTCAGAGATGTTACTTGAACCAGGATTTTCATGGCTCTAAGGTTGACTCCATTCGCTATGCCCTGTAAGTTCCTTGAGCACCAGAATCCTTCTTTGTATTCCCAGTACTTAACACAGTACCAGGCACAGAGTAACTTCTAATTTATTAATTATTTTTGACCAATTGATATGATATGAACTAAATTGCTCTTAAATTCATTCTTTATTGAACTCAGTAAAGCTATTGGGCAGAAGAGTATGAAAGATATAGGTCATACAGGTATCACAGCAATCCCTTAATTATAAATAAGGACACTAAGCTTCATAGAACAAATAATAGAATGAAAACATACCAAGCCAGTCTATGATCACACACACAAACACACATAAAACACACACACATCAATGATGAAGAATTTCTCCCAAGATGCGTGGATGGCTTTTTAAGTTGTTTTTTTTTTCTTTGTAATGGATTCTAAAGTGGTGAAAAATAAGTAAATTGTCAGGTGAAAATAGGTTCACAAGAAACCAAAAGCAACTGCAAAACTACCACCAGTCTCTTCTCCTCCTAATCATGTCCAAAGAGCCTGTTAACTATAATTACGTCTTTTATTCACAGACAAGTCAGGTAACACATCCTCTTTTGGGCTCAGCATTTCACTTTCATTTCTTTAATGCCATCACAGGATGAGAACCTGCACAATGGGCTGGCTCAGTTTGGTTCATTGTGAGTATTTTGGCCAACAAAATCTGTTTGTTGGCTTTTTTGGATTTCTTGGAATGAATTTTAAACAAGTCTGTTTCAGGTGAACAATTATATAAGGACACCTGTAGCTGTTTCCTTCTGTAACTTTGTGGGGAGCAGCTTCTCATTCTGAAATTCCATGTGCTGTTTTGAGACCTTTAGAATTGAAATTACACTAAATGTGGTTTTATTTTTCACTTTGTTGCCCATCAAATCTACAACATTCCTTCAACAAAGATTTTTTAATTGCCTACTATGTGGAAAGCGTTGTGTTACAGTATAGGGAAGATATAAAGATCAATAAAACATAATTTCTCCCTTTCTGGACCTTAGAGTACAGTGGAAAAGATAAGGCATACACATCAAATATCTATAATGCAAATTATAATGTGTATTTTTAGAAGTTAGAAAAACTATTTGCTTAGATAAGAGAATTATTTTAAACAATTGTGTATGTATTGAGAGATGGAATAAAAAAAATTCTTCATAGAGGAGGAGGTTCTGACATTAGAGGAATGAATGAATGAGCATTATTAAGTACCTAAATGTGCAATGCACTTTGCTAAGTGCTGGGATGCAAATAGGGAAACAAACAAACAAACAAAAAAAAAACCAGTTACCACTCTCAAAGTAATCATAATGAGGGAGAAACATAGGCTGCAGCAGCAAGGCAGATAACAAAACCCAGAATCTTTTGAGTAGAGTAACAAAGTATATGGTAATATATTTTATGTCATTTCAATTAATAAAAATTATATCTGCTTCTGATGCAGAACCATCTGACAGTGCCAAGGATTTGATGATGAGAATTTTATTTTCTGGGTTTATAGTAGTTATAACTAGTGAGGATACAAGGACCAAAGGACCTGCAGAGGCAGCTGCCAGGTCTCATTTCCACAAGGGTTGCTCCTCCCCCCAAAGGATGGCTGGTGGGTTAGGCTAGAAGCAGAGGCAAGTGGTGTAGAATGGGGAATAGGAGAATGTCCTGCTATTTCCAGGGCTCTTGGATGAACGGTCCTAGGCTGTCTCCACCTGGAGGTTTGAGGAGAGGTGGTAGAGAATCTTAAGGGTTTCAATGGGCAAAGATGAAGGTCCCACTTTTTGTATTACAGAAAACAAGCCATGAAGTGAATGGATCCAATATGCCCTCACTCCATGTCCTAACAGTCAGGACAGGACATACTCTCTTTCATGTAACATGACTAACATTTATAGGGCAAATTTTAGAAATGACGGTCATAGTAATTCTGCAGTTAGGTAACCATGAAGTTGCTCATGTTTATTACATTCCCTCAGAGAGCATACCTCTCTAATGATTGGGGGCCAGGGGAGGGAGGAGGTGTGGAATGGGAAGCTGGTGACCTCCCAGTCTTGTATTACAGAAAGGTCTTTCTCTTCTGTGTGGCTTTTATTGAACCCTCATGCTACAGAGGGACACCCAGCACATAAGGAAAGCACCAATCACGGTTTATAAGAAATAATATTGAGTTGAGTAAATGTATTACCTAATAGAAGAAAAGTAAGAAAAACACAAATAGAAGTAAGAACAGGGAAGGGTTAACTCTAACTTTTCCTTTATGCTGGCTTTTTTCTCCATGCTCCTGCTCCTGATAAATATTTCTAAATATTTAGAGGCAATTAGGTGGTGCTATGGATGATGCATAGAGCCTAGAGTGAGGATGAACTGAGTTCAAATTTGACCTCAGACAATAACTAGCTGTGTGACCTTGGGCAAGCTGCTTAACCTGTGTTTGACTCAGTTACCTCCAGTATTTTTAAAGTGCTTAACACAGTGGCTGATACATAGTTGGCATTAGTAGGTGGCATATAAATAATTATTCCATTCCCTACGTTACCTAATAAGGAGCACCTGCAATAAAACACACACATGCATGCGCACACACACACACACACACACACACACACTCCCATACCTCTCCTATATTGTCCATTAAAGTTGAGATCATTTCGGGGTGGCCAGATGGCACAGTGAGTAAGAGCACCAGCCCCAGAGTCGGGAGACTTGGGATTGGTTCTGGCCTCAGATAGTTGGCACCCACACAAAAATAACTGGCTGTGTAACATTAAGTAAGTTACTTAACCCCAATTGCTTTAAAAAAAAAAAGATTAAATCATTTCTTGCTCTCTGAAGATGGACAGATACAAGCTGCTGCCCCTCTATGCTGCTGCCATAGGATGAAATCCACCTCTTCCTTCCCTGGAAAGTCCCAAAACATTCATTTTGCCTGAAAACCACTACCCCTGGCCCACTCCCAAGATCTACAGGGATAATGTTATGTTAGTTATAGCCAGGCAACCCATTGCCAGGGGTTGGTAAACATGGATTATTGCTTACAATTTTTTTTGAACCAAACATCATATTTCACCAATTTTGATAACTCTTAGTGAATAATTAGCTTAACAAAGCACATTGTGTTCAATTTAGAGTTTAGAGAGTTGTCTGAGGCATGCAGAAGTTAAGTGATTTGGCCAGGATCGTGTTCCCTCTCTACACAAAAGGTTAGGCTTTAATTTTGGTCTTCTTAATGCTTAGGCCAGTTCTCTGTCCCCATAATAGACTGCCCCTTGTATGTCCTATAGAGGTTTAGCAATTTTCAAAGAGTTTGGAGTTAATAAAATACAATAATGAAACCATGCTGAACAAAATGTAACATTTCTTTGATGATCAAAAGTCCTTTCTCAGGAACTTATAAATGGAAATAAGAGCTACCATCTTTGCAATATTAATTCTAGGAGAAGTTTATTCTGTACTAAATATTCTGATTAAACATCATACCATTGGGAGACAGATGATGTAAAAGTCTCTAGATGATGATGACAATGATGATGATGATGACGACGATATTAATAATATCTAAGCATTTAAAAACTTAGTTGCAAAATTATTGGCAAAAAGAAAAGTACCTTGTTAATATGGCAAGTGTTCAGAATATAGCATTTTTCAGCAGTAGTTTCAGGTGCTTTCAGCAAACAAATGGTGGGGGGAGGGTGGAAAAATGGCTGGAAGAAGACAGCAAGGGACCATTTGCTGGTGCTAGATACAGAACCCTGTTGCATTGCCCATATGCAGTTCCGGGGCACAATCCCATGGCCAAAAGTAGTGATAGCACTTGCAGCCACAAGTGATCAGGGACCCTGGTCTTGGTTTCAGGGTAGAGAGGAGTACTTGTCATTGCTCATGGAGGAGTATGGACCCTGGTTTCCATTCCCAGAAAAAGGACAGCATTAATAATTATGGTTGCAGGAGATCAGAGGGCCTGGTCTCAGTCCTATTCCAGGAGGAATGCTAGCTCTTGTGTCTACAAAGGAATGAGGTCTCTTCTTAGGTAAAGACCAAAGGACAGGTATGGAGAGCAGTGATCAAAGCTCTTGTTAGATCATATCACTTTGGATGTACCAAAAACCTAGCTCTGAAAACAGAGTAGCTCTGAAAATAGCTGCACCAAAAACCTGAAGCTTAGGTCAGTGTTTCCTCATTCCTGAAAGGAAAGCTGAATTTTAACATCAAGTTAAAAGTCAAGAAATAAACTGGAAAATGAGCAAACAACAATAAAAGAATCTGACCATAGAAAGTTACTACAGTAAGGAAGATCAAAACACAAACTCAGAAGAAGATAATGAAGTTAAATAGCTATGTGATAAACTTAAAAGAAAAATGCAAATTAGTCATAGGTCCAAAAAGAATTCCTGGAAGAGGGGGGCGGAGCCAAGATGGCGGATTAGAAGCACGACCCTCCCACGGCTCCAGCTTCCACCCTCCCCAATCCATGTAAAAAGGGGACTCTAAACAAACTTTGGAGCTGCAGAACCCACAAAATGACACACAGAAGCTAATCTCCCGCTGAGGACAGCCCGGCAGACCAGCAGGAATCGGCCAGCGCAATGCTCTGGGAGCCCAGCCCAGCACCATGCTGAAGCTTTAGCCCCGGGGTGGGCCTGACCAGCCGCCAGCCAGAGGGACTCCAGATCAGCAGCAGCTGTGGCCGTTTCCAGATTTATCAATACATAAATGCGAAGGACAAGGTGAGAGGCCAGTGACTTTGGGACCCAGTAAGTGGGAGTGCGTGGCATTTACCCCCAGGGTGAGAAACCGCTGAGACGCCGGCACAGCCTGCCAGGGCCACGTGGCGGCTTCAGCTCCTGGCCTGCAGAGTGTAGGGGGACCAAGCACCAGTCTGAGGGGTAATCGCTCTTGCTTTAACCTGCTTGGATCTGGATTGCAGTCTAGGGTGGAGGTCCTGGGGTGTGTGTCCAGCTTGCCAGAGAGTGTGGAGACCTCAGAGAGGGCACCTATCTAATACCTCCAGCAACTGAGAAAACCCCAGCATTGGGATGAAAACTCCCCTGTCTGGTGGCATGGTCCTACTGTGGCAAAAAGCCCAAAAGTCAAATCATTGAGTGGCAAAATGAGCAGGCAAAGGAAACAAAGCAGACAGAAGATTCCAACATTACACCCCTATTTGGGGGATAAGAAGGAGCAAGGCATGGAACAGGAGGAAATCAGTGAAGTCAGAACTCCTGCACCAAAAGCTTCAAAGGAAAATACAAGCTGGTTACAGGCCATAGAGGACCATAAGAAGTAGATAAGAGAAGTGGAGGAAAAATTGGGAAGAGAAATGAGAACAATGCAAGAAAATTATGAAATGAGAGTCAACAGCCTGACTGAAGAAAATAATACCTTAAAAAACAGACTGACTCAAATGGCAAAGGAGGCTCAAAAAGGCAATGAGGAGAAGAAGGCCTTAAAAAGTCGAATTTGCCAGATGGAAAAAGAATCTCAAAAGCTCACTGAGGAGAATCATTGCTTCAGAATTAGATTGGAGCAAATGGAAGCTAATGACTTTATGAGAAATCAAGATGCTGTTAAACAGATCCAAACAAATGAAAGAATAGAAGGCAATGTGAAATATCTCATGGGAAAAACCACTGACCTGGAAAATAGATCCAGAAGAGATAATTTAAAAATTATTGGACTGCCTGAGAGCCATGACCAAAGTAAGAGCCTGGAAAGCATCCTCCAGGAAGTTCTCAAAGAAAACTGCCCTGATGTTTTAGAACGAGAGGACAAAATAGAGGTTGAAAGAATCCACCGATCACCTCCTGAAAAAGATCCCCAAAAGAAAACTCCTAGTAATATCATAGCCAAGTTCCAGAATTCCCAGATTAAGGAGAGAATATTACAAGCAGCCAGGAAGAAACAATTTGAATACTGTGGAAACACAATCAGGATAACCCAGGATCTGGCAGCTTCTACACTGAGGGATTGAAGGGCCTGGAATGTGATATTCCGGAGGTCAAGGGAGCTGGGATTAAAACCAAGAGTCACCTACCCAGGAAAACTGAGTATCATGTTTCAGGGGAAAATATGGTCATTCAGTGGAATACAGGACTTTCAAGCATTCTTGCTGAAAAAAACAGAGTTGAATAGAAAATTTGACATTCAGATACAAGAAGCAAGAGAAGCATGAGAAGGTAAACAGGGAAAAGAAATCATAAGGAACTTATCAAAGTTGAACTATTTTTTTTTAAAGCAATCGGGGTTGAGTGGCTTGCTCAGGGTTGCATGGCCAGTTGTTGTTTCTGGGTGTGGTGCTGAGTGTCTGGGCCCGGATTTGATTCGGGTTGTCCTGGCACTGGGGCCGGTGCTCTTGCTTGCTGAGCCACCTGGCCAAAGTTAAACTATTAACATTCCTACATGGAAAACAATAATTGTAACTTATGAAACTTTTCTCAGTAGTTGAAGGGATTAGAAATATATATGTCTTTATATGAGGGTATGCGGGCATATGAATACATATGTGAATGTGTGTATATACGTTTACAGGTATACATAGATAGAGGGCACGGGACCAATTTAACAGGAAGAGATGATACTTAAAAGGTGAAATTAAGAGGTGAGAGGAATATAATGAGAGGAGATGGGGAGAGACAGAGTGGGGCAACTATCTCATACAGAAGAGGCAAGGGAAAATGGTTACAATGGAGGAAAAAATAGGAAGGTAAAAGGGAATGGGTCAACCTTATTCCTATTGAATCTGGCTTGAGGAGGGAGGGAAATACACACTAAATAGGGGATCTCACCCTCCAGGAGAATAGGGGGAGAAGGGGATGTGAGGGGGGATGATGGAAGGGAGGGCAGGCTAGGGGGGAGGGAAGTTGGAAGCACCCACTTTTGAAAAGGGACAGGATCAAAGTAGAGAATAGAACAAGTGGGAGGTGGGATAGGAGGGAGGGAAATATAGTCAGTCTTTTACAATACATCTACTATGTTATTGTTTTGCATTAGCCACACATGTACAACCTATACTGAACTGCTTGTCTCCCCAGTGGGGGCGGGTGGCAGGGAGGGAAGGGAATGAATCTGGAATTGAAAGTTTTAAAATCAAATATTCAAATATATATATATATATATATGTGTGTGTGTGTGTGTGTGTGTGTGTGTGTGTGTGTGTGTATACTATTATTAATACCATCTTACATGTTATTAAGAAAAAAAAAGATATACATGCTCTGAGGCATAGAGATCCATTGGAAAAGTTGAAACGGGTATGGGAGAAAATATGGGAGAGAGCAGATTGGAGGATATGCTGTGGGACTGCTGCTTTGGGGGGATGGGTGGGGGGAAAATGGGGAGAAAATTTGTAACTCAAAATCTGGCGGAAACGAATGATGTAAATCAGAAGTTAATAAAGCATTTAAAAAAAAAAGAATTCCTGGAAGAACTCAGAAAGGATTTTATGAAATCAAATATGAGAGACAGAAGAAAAATTGGAAAGAAAAATGAGAGTTATGCAAGAAAATTATAAAAAGAGTCAATAGTTTGATAAGGGGGACACAAAATAAATAATCAATAAAATAACACTTTAAAAGACAGAATTGGTCTAATGGCAAAAGAGGCAAAAAAATCCACTGAAGAGAAAAATGCTTTAAAAAGTAGAATTGGCCAAATATAAAAAGACATAGAATAATTCACTGAAGAAAAGAACTACTTAAGAATTGAATTATAGGGGCCACTAGGTGACACAGTGAGTAAAGCGCCAGCCCTGGAGTCGGGAGGACCCGAGTTTGGTTCCAGCCTGAGACACTTAACACCCACACAAAAATATTAGCTGTGTAACCTTGGACAAGTTATTTAACCCCAATTGCCCTCCAAAAAGGAAAAAAAAGAATTGAATTATACAAACAGGAAAAAAAAAAGAGGTACAAAATTTCACTAAAGAAAATAATTCTTTAGAAATGAGAATTGTGCATTTGGAAGCTAACAACCTCATGAGACACCAATAATAAACAATAAAAAACAATATAAATAAACAAAATAAACAATAAGAAACAATAAAACAAAATCAAAAGAATGAAAAAATAGAAGGAAATATGAAATAACTCTTTGGAAAAACAACTGACCTAGGAAGTAGAGCAAGGGGAGGTGAATTAAGAAATATTGGACTATCTGAAAACCATAATCAAAAAAAGCATTTAGACATCATGTTTCAAGAAATTGTGAAGGAAAAATGCCCTGCTATCTTAGAACCTGATGATAAAATAGAAATGGAAAGAATTCACTGATCACTTCCTAAAAGATAGCCCAAAATGAAAACTCCTAAAATTATTATAACCAAATTTCAGAGTTTCTAGGTTAAGGAAAAAATATTGCAAGCATCCAGAAAAAAAAAAATCAAATATCATGAAGCCACATTCAGGAGCACACAAGATTTAGCAGCTTCTACAATAAAGGATCAGAAGGATTGGAATATAATATTCTAAAAGGCAAAGGAGCTTTATCTAACAAAACTAAGGATAATCTTTTTGGGGGGTAGGGGAGCAATGGAATTTCAATGATATAGAAGACTTTGAAGTATCCCTGATGAAAAGATCAGAGCTGAAAAGAAAATTTGACTTTCAAATATAAGATCCAAGAGAAACATAAAAATTTAAACATGTAAGAGAAATCACTAGGGACTTGATAAAGTTAAAATGTTTATGTTCTGATATGGGAAGATGATAATCATAACTCCTAAGAACTGTATCATTATTAGGACAATTAGAAGGAGTATATATAGGCAAAGGTCTCAGGTGTGAGTTAACTATGATGAGATGATTTCAAAAAAATAAAGTGAAGAAGTGAGGAAAAGGATACACTGGAAGAAGGTGTAAGGGAGAGAAAGAATGGGGAAAATCATCTCACATAAAAGAGGCATGAAAGGAAGCATTTTAACAATGGAGGGGGAGATGAGTAGCTTGAATTATACTGTCATCAGAATTGGCACAAAGAGGTAGTAACATATATGTTTAGTTTGATATATAAATCTATCTTACCCTATGGGAAAGTAGGAGGGAAATAGGAAGGGGAAGAAGGTTAATGGAAGGGAGGACAGATTATAGGAGGTAGTTGTCAGAAGCATAACAAACTTTTAAAAAGGGATGGGGTAAAAAGAAAGAGAGAAAATGATAAAGAAAGATAAAGGGGATGGAAGGAAATACACAGTTAATAATTATAACTGTGAAATATGAATGAGATGAACTCATTCATGTAATAGCAGCAGGTAGCAGAATTGATTTTTTTAAAAGAACCTAATATATGCAGTTCACAAGAAACACACAGAGTGACAAATAGGAAAAAATATAGAGATACTAGAATCTATTATATTTAATCTGAGGTTAAAAAAAATATAGGGTGGAAGTTATGATCTCACAAAAAGCTAAAGAAAATATAGACCTAATTAAAAGATATAAGCAAAGGAAAGTACGTTTTGCTGAAAAGCACCACAGAAAATGAAGTAATCTCAAAACAAACATATATGCACCAAATGGCATAACATCAAGAGTCTTAAAGAAAAAATTAAACAAGATACACTAGAAAATAGACAGCAAAACTATATTGATAGGGGAGTTCAAGTTTCTCTCCTCAGAACTACATAACAAGAAAAGAAGTTAAGGGACAAAGAGAATTTTAGGAAAGATAGATATGATAGACTTCTGAGGAAAGTTGTTTGTTTTTTGAGGGGAGAAGGCAGGGCAATTGAGGTTAAGTGACTTGCCCAAGGTCACATAGCTAGTAATTGTTAAGTGTCTGAGGACTTATCTGAACTTGGGTCCTCCTGACTCCAGGGCTGGTGCTCTATTCACTGAACCCCCTAGCTGCCCCCTCTGAGGAAAGTTTAATGAGAATAGAAAGGAGTATGTTTTTTTTTTTCTCAGCTGTATATGGCACCTTCACAAAAATTAACCATTTATTAGATTATTAATACCTTACAACCAAATATAGAAAAGCAGAAATATAAAATGCATCCTTTTCATACCATAGAGCAAAATATGATATCAACAAAGGGCCATGGAAATATATATATACACATATATACCTAAATTGATTAGAAAATAAACAATCTAATACTGAAAATGAGGTGATCAAGGAAAAAATCATAGAAACAAACAATTATTTCATTTAATAGAATGACAACAATGAGACAACATTCCAAAATGTATGGGCTATACCCAAAGTAGTACTTAGGGGAAATTTTATATCTCTTAATGAATATATCAATAAAATAGAAAAAGGGTAGATCAATGAATTGGACATGCAACTAAAAAAATTAAACTAGGAGAAAGAACAAATTAAAAATCCTCAATTAAACATCAAATTGAAAACACTAAAAATCAGAGAAGAGATTAATAAAATTGGAAATAAGAAAATCATTGAACTAATAAATAAAATTAGGAGATGGTTAATTAAAAAAAACAGATAAATCATTATTTAACTTAATTTAAAAAAAAAGAAAGCCAAATTACCAGTATCAAAAAGGAAAAGGGTGACTAAACCACCAATGAAGATGAAATTAAAGCAATCATTAGATGGTGTCTTGCCCAATTATATGCCAATAAATCTTACAACCTAAGTGAAATGGATAAATATTTACAAAAATATAAATTGCTCAGATTAACAGAAAATGAAATAGAATACTTAAATCATACTATCTTAGAAAAATAAATTGAAGAAACCATCAATAAACTCCATAAGAAAAAAATATCTCCTTGATTAGGTTGATTCCTGAGTGAACTCAATCAAACATTTAAAGAACAATTAAGTCTAATAGTATATAAACTCTTAGGAAAGACAAATGAAGAAGGAGTCCTTCCAAATTCCTTTTAGAACAAAACCAGGAAGAGCCAAAACAGAAAAAGAAAAGTATACACCAATTTCTCTAATGAATATTGATGCAAAAATTTTTAATAAACTACTAGCAAGGAGATTATAGTAGTATATCACAAGGATGATTCAAAATGAACAGGTGGGATTTATATCAGGAATGCAGGGTGTGTTCAAAATTGGGAAAACTACCAGTATAATTTATCATATCAATAACAAAACCTAGAGAAATCAGATGATTATTTCAAAAGATACAGAAACAAAACTTTTGACAAAATACCACATCATTCCTACTTTAAAATCTAGAAAGTCGAGAAATCAACTGAGTCTTTCATAAAATGATTAGAAGTATCTATATAAAATTATGAGTAAGCACTTTCTATAATTAGAATATACTTAAAGTCTTCTAAATAAAATCAGGAGTGGAACAAGAATGCCCATTACCACCACTTCAATATTGTACTAGAAATGTTAACTTTAGCAATAAAAAAAGAAAAAGAAATTAAGGGAATTAGAATAGGCAATGAGGAAATAAAACTATCACTCTGCAGACGATATAATGGTATACTTGGTGAATAATGGAAAATCAACTAAAAAAACTACTTGAAATAATTAACTACTTTAGCAAAGTTGCAGGATATAAAATAAACCCCTATAAATCATTAGCATTTCTATATATGACCAACATAGCCTAGCAACAAGAGATAGAAAGAGAAATTCCATTTAAAATAACTGCAAAGAATATAAAATACTTGGGAGTCTCTCTGCCAAGACAATCCCAGGAACTATATGAACATAATTACAAAACACTTTTCACACAAATAAAGTCAGATCTAAACAACAGGAAAAAAAAACATGAATTACTCATGGGTGGGCCAAGCCAATACAATAAAAATGACAATTCTGCCTAAACTAATTTACTTTATTCAGTGCTATACCAAGCAAACTACCAAAAAATAAGTTTGCTAGAGCTAGAAAAGAAATAGCAAAATTCATTTGGACAAACAAAAGATTAACAACATCAAAGGAATTAATGAAAAAATGAAAAGGAAGGTAGTCTGGCAATACCAGATCTCTAATTAAATTATAAAGCAGTCATCATCAAAACTATCAGGAACTGCCTCAGAAACAGAGCGCAGATCAGTGGAATAGATTAGCTACATAAGACACAGTAGTAAATGGCCATAGTAACCTAGTGTTTAATAAACCCCAAGACCTCAGGTTCTGGTTTATATAGTAACTTACTATTTGACAAAAATTGCTGGGAAAACTGGAAAGAAGATTAGCAGAAGTTAGGCATATAACAATATCTCACACCATATAACAAGATAAGGTCAAAATTGGTATATGATTTAGACATAAAGATCATATCATAAGGAAATTAGGAAAGCATGAAATATTTTGCCTGTCAGATTTATGGATGAGGTGGAAAAAACATTATGACCAAACAAGTGAAAGACAGCATTACAAGATGTAAAATGATAAGTTTAATTACATTAAATTTAAACAAGTTTTTGCACAAAGCCAATGTAGCCAAGATTAGAAGGAAAGTAGAGGAAAAAAACATCAAGTATTGCTGATAGCCTCATTTCTCAAATTTATAGAGAACTGAGTCAAATTTATAAGAATATGATTCATTCCCCAATTGATAAATGGTCAAAGATATGAACAGGCAGTTTTCAGATGAGCAAATCAAAGCTGTCTGTAGTCATATAAAAAATGCCTAAATCACTATTGATTAGAGACATGCAAAGTAAAACAATTATTGACAAATAAGATATATACAGTGTAAATGGGAGGTAATCTGAAAGGAAAGGTACTAGAATTCAGGGGCACTGTAAAAAAACATTTTGAGTATGGTAGGGTTTGAATTGAAACTTAAGAAAGCCAGGGAAACCAGGAGGTGGCAGAGAAAGACAGAGAAAAACAGAGACACACAGACAGAGAGAAAGCATTCCAATCATGGGGGACAAACAGTAAAAATTCATAGTGTGTATGTGGCGGGGGGGGGGAGATAGAATATTTTGTGTAGTAAACAGCAAGGATTCCAGTGTCACTAGATTATAGCATATGTGAAAGGGAGGAAAGTTAGAAAGGAGCCAAGTTGTGAAAAGTTTTAAAAGTGAGATGATTTTTTATTTAATTCTGGAGATGATAGGGAGCCACTGATGTTTAGTAACTAATGATGTGGCACAGTTAGACTTGTGCTTTAGGAAGATCAATTTAACAGTTGAATGGAGAAATGGACTGAAATTGGAAAAAAAACGAGGTCAAGTACCAACAAGAAAACTATTACAATAATCCAGCCATGAAATGATGAGGGCCTATACCAGGGTGTTGATTGTTTGAGTGCAGAAAAGGGGATGGATAGGAAAGATGTAAAGATAAAATAAACAGGATTTGGTGGGTGGCTAAAAGTAAGGAGTCAAGGATGATTCTGAGATTTCAAGAAGGGAAGGTTTGGGGGAAAGGTTGACGATTCTGTTTCAGGCATGTTGAGTTACATGATATCTAGTTTGAGATGTCCATTAGGAAGTTGCTGATATACCATTAGAGTCCAGCAGAGAGGGTAGAGTCAAATAAATAAATCAGACAATTGTCTGCAGTTGTCTAGGGAGTTGATGAAATCATTGAGTAAAGTAATATAAATGGAGAAAAGAATAAGATTTAGGACAGTGACTTGGGGGAATCCTCTAGCTATTGGATATAACCTAAAAGAATATCTAAAAAAGAAAACTGAGAAGGTGGGGTCAGATAGGAAGGAGGAAAACCAAGAGAAAGCTTAATCATGAAAATGTAGAGAGAAAAATGATACAGAATAGAGTAATCAAAAGTATCAAAGGTTACAAAGAGGGCATAATATATAGCTATTTGTATAATATAGGTATAGATATATGTTGTTACAAGAACTTGAGTCAGATGACTTTTTCAACTATGTAAAATATACTTAGAAATAAAGGATCAGGGCTAAAAGGAACCTTAGCAATTGTCTCTTACAAACCAATCCAGTTACAGAGAAGTCAATAGAGTCCCAGAGGAAAAAAAGGAGACTTGTTTGATACCACACAGGTAGCAAATAACAGTCAGGTCCTGAACTGAAAACTCTTTTCTTCAGAATGCAGTTTGTTTTTCCACTATACCACAAGGTTTTCTACAATCTAGGTCTCCATTAACTTCCAAAATCTTTAAATAACTAGTACCTATAAAAGGTTAGGTGGTGGGAGTAGATAATAGAAAAATGAACTAAACAAATTAAATTGTCCAAGGAAGTGGCTTTGAAAAGAAATAAAACACTTGGAGAAAGAAGCTGGTATTTGTGGATGAAATTTAGTTCCTAGGAAGTGTATCTGTGTTTGAAAAGGAACAGAAAGAAAATCAGTAGCCTAGGTTTAGTCCTTTGTAAATAGGCCTGGAATGTAAATACCTTTTATGTGTGTGGCAGGGGAGGCGGGGTGGAGGAGGGGGGAATCTATGGAGTTTCTATCCAAATTCTTTTAAAATTGAACAAATGACCTTGGAGAAAAGTGCTGAGTGAAGATAGATGAATTATACTGGAAAATTTCCTAAAATCCCTGTAAGATTTGAGATTCAGATATTGTGTGTAAAGAACACTGTTACTCTTCACTCTTGCTACCTCAATGCATTAACAACAAGCTGAATAATCAGGGAGCATATAGCATTATCAACATCACAATGAGGGTATGTTGAAGCAAAAAAGATCAGGTGACTGTGTGTGTATGTGTGTGTGTGTGTGTGTGTGTGTGTGTGTGTGAGAGAGAGAGAGAGAGAGAGAGAGAGAAAGAGAGAGAGAGACAGAGAGACAGACAGATACAGAGACAGAAACAGAGAGAGAGACAGACAGACAGACAGACAGACAGAGACAGAGAGAGACAGAGAGAGAGAGAGAGAGAGAGACAGAGAGATAGAGAGAGAGAATATGTTAAGTTTTCCTGCCCCATCCCAAGTCAATGTGGAGGACACATATGATTAGTGAAATAGCAGGAACCTCTAAATAGGGCTCTGATCACAGGAGAGGGCCTGGAACAAACTCCATATGAAATAATAACACTTCATTTTACACTGACTCACACAGGGAGTCTTTCCACATTTGGCAGTATCCAACAAAATACTGATCCAAGTTTCACTGCAAAGCAATGACAGACATTTTCAGCTCCCAAGACTTTTTTGCTTAGCTGCCATTTTGTCCCCCAATGGCCTATATTTTTTGTTAATAGACAAAAGAGATTGAGTATAATAAAAAAGGTCAAAGGACCTGAGTTTGTATGCACCTTTTATCACCTGATGCCTACGGGTCTCTGATCAAACTACCACCCTTTGTTTCCTGGATTTCTGTTCTCTAAAGTTAGGGACCAGAAAGTATTTAGAAAAGGAAATCTCTTTATTCTCTAGAGGCAGCTAGGTGACATAGCTAGGGTATAGTATAAAGTCACTTAATCTGTCTAATGCCGTTTCCTCCATGGCGAGATAAGGATAATGGCACCTATCTCCAAAGGTTGTTGTAAAGATCAAATGAAATACAATTTGTAAAGCATTTTTGCACAGTTTCTGGCACAAAGTAGGCATTTTAAATAATCTTCCCTCCTTCCTTCCTTTCCACCTTCCTTCTTCCCTTTCTTCCTTCCCTTTTCTCTTTGTTTCTTCCTTTTCAAAAAGTCACTGCACTGGAAGTCAAGATACCTAAGTTTGAATTTTATCTCTATTCTTGGTCAATTGTGAGGATTTGAGCAGTTCCATTAAATAAATATCTATGAAATGTCTGCATTGTGATGTGACACATAAAAATGGAACAGTCCCTAATACAATGCATCTTTTACTCCAGTAGGAAAGCAGAGGTAATCACTTTCTTCATCTGTAAAAAGAGATTACTGGACTATATCAAGTAATCTTTTGTTTTTTTTCTTTAGAAGGTGAAAAGTTATTCTAAGGAGAATCCTTCAGTTCACAAAAAAAAAAAACCACTAGTCTTGAAAACTTTATAAATGTACTTAAATTATTTCTTCTTCCACATATTAACCAAGAGGCATGTTAAATGATGAATACAGGTATCTGAGAAATCAGAATTTTTTGTTTGATTTTATTGAACCATAAGCCTACATTAAGAGTATTAACAAAATCAGATTCTGGTTGGCATGTTTAAAGAAATTGTTTCTTTTTCTTAGTGTCCTTCTGGGTCAGCAAAGCCATAAGAAGCTTGATGACTGAACATTTCTCATTCTTGAATTAGGTGATTTAAGGACCTGCCCAAGTCTAAATGTCCCTGATTATCTGATTATCCAGGAAGTTAGGAAATGCACATTCATTTCCTATTCAAGAAATATTTATTAATTACCAACTATGTGCAGAGTATTATGCTAGTAGCTAAGCCAGGTAAAAAATAAATAAATAATTAAGATATATCAACCTTGCCCGAATAGTTTTTATAATCTAGTAGAAAAACAAAGTTATAAGTATAGATAACTATAATGCACAATTATACACAACTACAGAGTAGCAAAGCAGCATTCTCTGAGAACCTAGCAGAAATTTTATTTATTGCCAACAGGAGGAATCAAGGAAAGGCTTTGTGTATAGAGGTACCACTTTGGGTGAAAAATTAAAATCCTATGGTTCTAAGTTGATATGTTTGAATGGATGGATAGGAATTGGAAATGTGAAGAGGGGAAGAAAGGGGCATCCATGGCATAGAAAACAAAGGGAAAAAATGCAGAAGTAAGAGAAAATGGGTATTTAAGAGGAAAATGGGATAGTTTAGTTTTGCTGAGCATTAATATCTGTGGAACTGACTAATATGAACAGACTGGAAAGGAAAGTTGATATAAAATTATGAAGGATCTCTAATGCCAGGCAAAGGTGGTTGGAATTTACTTTTCATGCAATAAGGAGTTGATGATTTTTATGCAGAAGATTAATATGGCCAGTTCTATGAAAAAGAAAGGTTTTTCTCACAGTAGTTTAAAGGATGGACTTAAAGGGTGAGTGGAGGCTGGGTAACTTGTTATGAGGCTAAGCAATGGCCCATGATAATAATAATCACCTCATCTTATGCAAATAAATGCATTCATCAACAAGTACTGAATAAGAATAGTCAACTGCCATATTAAGATCCTAATTAAAATAATCATAACAGTGCTGCTTCTTTGGCACTTTAAAGTTCACAAAGCCTTTTCTTTCCCTCTTAGGGATGCTGTGAGCTGGAAGGAGCAAATATTAGAATGCATTAGAAGTAGCCTGAAAATCATGGAAAGGCTCTCCTATTCAATCAACAGGCATTTCTTAAGAGGTTACTATATATTCTATAGATAATAGTCATCACTGTTATGATTCCGATAATGGTGATGGCTTTATCAATGAGATATTTTAAATCTTTGAAGTTCACACACTCCTAATAGGTACCCTTCATTTCAAAACTTTCATTCCAGATTTTAGAAGGACTCATTTGAAAAGGGATCACACCATATTTTTCCTTTCCAGAGGCCCCATTTCCTTTCATTTACTCAACATCAAATATTATATCTGATGAGCAAGTACCTTTTCAATTGCACTGTCAAAAGTACTGAAAAAATGTCATCATGTTTTTTACCAAATGGAAGATTTTGCGTATTTCCTCAGAATATTAGGAAACTCAGTTCACATTAGAAACTGGTTGAGTTAAAGGAATATAAGGAGGCTGCCCCGCCCCCCCCCCCATCAAGGAAACTAAGAAAAATTAAAGTAAGATGGAACATTGTAGAATAATAGAAATGACAACAAACTTGAAGTCAGAGAGGTCTAGGCTCAAATTCCCTCTTTGACACTTAATAAATCTGCAGTCGTGAGGAATCTAAATGTTGTTTTTCATCATGTTTAATCTTTCATTAGCTCATTTGAGGGTTGTTTTTTTTTTTGGCAAAGATACTGGGGTAATTTGCCATTTTCCTTCTCTGGTTCATTTTATAAATGAGGAAACTGGGGTGAACAGGGTTCAGTGACTTGCCCAAAGTCACACAGCTAGTGTCTGAGGCCAGATTTGAACTCATGAAGATGAGTCTTCCTGATTCCAGGCCCAGCACTCCATTGTGTCACTTAGCTGCCCTACCAATCATTATCCCTGCTCTAACTTCACTCTCCTCCCTCTCCAACCTCATTCTAATACTTAGTCCTTTCAGCATTATATTTTCCTCTATTTTTAAATCTCTGCCCCCTTAGCCTATCACTGTTCTTCAAACCCAGCAACATAATATTCACAATATCTGCCTCCTCTACTCCTTTTTAGATGCTGTTGATGGGCTGCTAGGTGGCACAGTGGGTATAGTGCTGGATCTGGAGTCAAGAAGATTTCAAATCTGACTTCAGATACTTAAACTAGCTGTGTGACCTTATACAAGTCACTTAACCTTGTTTTAGTAAAATGAGCTAGAGAAGGACATGTCAAACTACTTCAGTTTCTTTGGCAAGAAAATTCCGAATTTGGTCATAAAGAGTTGGACACAACTGAAAGGATGTGTTGCAGAACTAGGATGAAGGAAATCTCATAACTGTGTGGAGTAGGTATATTGCAAATTCAATGTATAGAACCTTAACTGGCAAAGCAGTGAGGCATTTCTGCCAATGCAAATGATCTATTCCAAGTCTTCTACTTACTTTCTTCTCATCCTCCCTATGGATCTGCTGAGGATCCTACTTCTTACTTTGCTGAGAAAAAAATATATATATTTATATATATAGGGTCATTCAATGTGAGCTTCCTCTTCTTCAGTTCTTATATTAAAACTTCTGGATAGATCTACCATTCTCTCCTGCTTTCTCTCAGTCATGGACAAAAAGGTTTTCATTCTCTTTACATGTGTGCATAATGCCATTACCTCCTGTCTCCTCCCACAGATTGCCTCATGAATCACCTCTCCTCTCAAATCCTTAACCTTTCTCTATTAATTGGTTCCTTCCCTACTACCTTCAAATATTCCCAAGCTTTGGCCATTCTTGCAAAAGAAAAGAAAGGCTTCACTAGACCCTACCATCCCCTCAAGCTATCATCCTATTTTTCTCCTCCCTTTCTCACTGAAACTCACACTCACTGACTCATTATTCTCTGCTCACTCATTCCTCAGCCCTTTGCTAGGTGGATTTTGATCTTATCACTCCATCCAAACAAGCCTCTCAGAAGTAACCACAATAGATCATCTGATTCTCCTTTTTTAAATTTAATCCTTCTCCACATATTAATTGTTTTTCCTGCTGTTGACCCTACATTGCCTCCTGGATATTCTTTCTTCTTCAGATATGGGACACTATTTTCTCCAGGTTCTCCTCCTACCTGTTACCTGTTTGCTCCTTTTTTTGCTCTCCTCTGTTGCTTCATCATCAGCATCACACCTCCCAAGTTTCTAAGGGAAATTCACCTCTCTCCCTCCTTCTTTCCTTCCTTCCTTCCTTCCTTCCTTCCTTCCTTCCTTCCTTCCTTCCTTCCTTCCTTCCTTCCTTCCCTTCCTCCCTCCCTCCCTCCCCCCAACTTTCTCTCTCTCTCTCTCTCTCTCTCTCTCTCTCTCTCTCTCTCTCTCTCTCTCTCTCTCTCTCCTCTCCACTCCTCTCCTGTGCTCTCTCCTTTCTCAGTAATCTCATCAATTCTCAAGGATTTAAGTATCATCACTGTGATGATTTCTCCCAGGATCTACATATCCAGTCTCAGTCCCCTATCACTATTGGATATTACAAAATGGAGGACCCAGAGACATATTAAATTCAATGTATCTAAAACTGAACTACTTATCTTTCCTCTTAACCTCTCCCCTCAACCACCGACCTTAAAGTCAGAGACCTTGGAAGTAAGCCTGACTTTGATACTTACTGATTCTTATTAGATAAGTGATTTCCAGCAAATCACCTCTAATTTGTGTTAATAAAAGGCTTTCCTCATCTCCCAAATCATGTTTTTTTTTTTCTTTCAGAATCTTATTTTAGACTCAAATGCCAGAATACCAGTACAGAATAGACAAAAGAAATAAAAACATAGCATAAACTTAAATATCGGAACTTAAACACAAAATTAGAAAGAAAAAAAAAACATGTGTGCATAGCAGAACATAAAAGAGGATTCAAAATATGTAATAATCAATTTTCATTTCAAGAAAGTCTATATGATAAATAATACTTGTTGGGTTGAGAGTTGTCCGTCTTTGCTTCTTTGTGAGTTTTCTTTTGTTCTCTGCTGTGCAGATTTTTACTTTGTTTTTCCCCTCCCCCAGCCTCCCCCCAAAGGTCACAATAATGTTTAAATATGTTTGTCTATAGCTATAGATATATACATACACATATACATATATATATTCATATATAGACATATACTTTTCCAAACCTATTTTACTCTTGATCTTTGTTTTTATGTATGTGCATATCTCTTGTTTCCTATCCCTCCTGCCTCTTCTACTTTACTTCTACCCACTATGTTGCCCTCCTATGACTTGCCTACCCCCCTTCAAGGATCCTTCCCCTATCTTCCCATTCCCATAAATCTAAACACCCTTCTGTACCCTGCCTTTTACCTATTCCCTCACCCTCTCCTCTAAAGATCCCTGCCTTTTCCTCTCTCCCTTCCCTATACCCCTACCATTTTATTTCTTCTGAATTTAAAAGATTTTCATACTCTTCTAAGTATATATGTATTTTTCCCTCTTAAACCCATTCTCAATGAAAGTAGGTTACCAGAACTACCAGCTGTCCTCCCCCATCTAATTCCTCTGTATCAATTCTTCTTATACCTCATTTGCATAAAATTATTACTCTTTTAAGCTGTTCCTAAATGGTTTTCTTTTTAAATTCATATCATACTCAGGTTTACCCTAATCTTTCTTATGAAACTACCCAATTATTGATAAGAATCTTAGACATACATTTTACATATATAAAATGTAAACAATCTATCCTTATGGATTCCTTATAATCAGTCTTTGTTACATGCTTTATATTTCTCTTGGTTTTTGTATGTCAAATCTTCTATTAAGTTCAGGATTTTTTTAACAAAGTCTTGAAAGTCTGAGAGTTTATCAAATGTTCATTTTTTTTTCATTCATAATAATACTTAACTTTGTAGGTATGATATTTTTGGCTGGATCCCTGATGGTGCACAGGTTCTGGGAAACCCCTTGAACTCTTATTGAATCTTCCCACTAGATGAGGCATTTACCTGAGGCCATAAACCTTTCATTATAGCTAGGCCCAAATAGCTTGTTGCTCTTGACCTATCCTAGCCCTCCATTATTCAGCTACTTCCCACCCTTGATCCTATCAAAATATCTATACTCAAACCTGTTACCCTTAAACTAGCCTAAGGATCCATTGTCTGTCATCTCCAGATAGCCTTCAGCTATTTCCCACCCTTAATCCCATTCCTGGAGTCTGACCTCTCAGTTCCTCGAGATCTTCCTTAGACTCATCTTCAAGACCCTCCCCAAACCCATCCTCTAGACCACCTCTAGCTCCCTCCCACAGTCTTTCTGTATATAAAATCCATCTTGCCTCCATGAAGGGGCTGGGACTAATCTAGCACAGATTCACTCTGTGTCAGATTATTCTGGCCTACTTGTCCAGTAAAAGCACCACAAACACTTAGGCTCCTTAAGAATCTACCCATTGTGGCGAATGTTTAATAAACTTTGCTTTACTTTGGCTGAGAGAAGACTTGAGTTGAAATCATTAGGCAAAACCCAGCATGTTGACATTTTGGGGTCTCAAGCACCCCTAAAATTCTAAACCTCAATAACCCCAGTACTTTTGATCTTTGATATGTTGTGTTCCAAGACCTGTGCTGAGTTTATGTCTCTGCTACTAAATCCTGTATAATTCCAATTGTGGCACCATCATATTTAAATTGTTTTAATCTTGATGCTTTTAATATTTTTTCTTTGAGATGGGGGTTTTGGAATTTGACTATGATATGCCTATGAGTTTTCCTCATAGTATCTCTTTTAAGTGGTGATCAATGGATTTTTTCTATTTCTACTTTCCCTCTTTGTTCTAATGCTTCAGGACAATTTTCTTTAATTATATCTTGTATTATTGTATCAAGGTTTTTTTTTATCATAACTTTCAGTTAGTCCAATTATTTTTAATTTTCTCTTCTTGATCTATTCTCCAAATCTGTTATTTTTCTTATAAGATGTTTCATTTTTTCTTCTATTTTTTTCATTATTTATATTTTGTTTAATTATTTCTTGACCTCTTATAATTTCACTGACTTCACTTTGCCCAATTCTAATTTTCAGGGTGTCATTTTCTTAAGATTCTATATGTCCTTTTCTAATTGGTTGACTTTCCTTTCATAGCCTTTTTGTTTTTCTTGGATTATTTTTATTTTCTTTTTGCTTTTGTTTCCTTCTCTGTCATTTGATTTTTAAAATCTTTTTTTTAAGATCTGTGAATTCTTTTTGGTCAGGTAACCATTTAACATTACTCTTCAGGGATTTCTTTACTTCAATATCCTCATCTAAAGATGAACCCCAGTCATCTCTATTCCCATAATAGTTTTCTAAGGTTGGATTCTTTCTTCTTTGCCAGTGTATTTCTTTAGGGATGATAGCTTAATTATTTGTAATCACCTTTAGCCTTGGTGTATGGGAAATGGTGCCTCTTGCCCCAGACCTTCAGTTCTCCCCTCTACCCTGAACCAGAGCCAAACCTCCAACCTCCTGTAATTGCCCACAGCCAGGGGCTTTCTGTCCCACTGCTTCTGCACTCATTGGGTGTATGCTGGTTCCTTCTTGCCCCCACCCCTCTTCCTAGCACAGCTGGGTCTGGTGTTCCTGGTCAGCAGAGGTTCCTTTGATCATCCTGGGCTCAAACTCCCAACTCCCCCTCATTATCCTGGAGGTAAAAGTTCTGGTGGCTGAGGCAGAGGCAGCCTCTCAAACAAACTAACCCCAGGATTTGCCTCTTGCTATTTAAGAGGCTTGCTACTTGATATTAAAAAAGAAACCTAGCCTGGAGGTATTTACTCTTCACAGTGACCAAACCTCATCCTGGAAATTTTCTGCTGATAACTAGGGAGAACCCTGGTTATGCCCCTGTTCTTATTTATGTCCAACCACACTTTATTCACCCTAAGATGCTATTGTAACTCTTTTGTGGGGGAAAACTTTGAGAGCTTAGAATTTTCCTTCTCCACCATCTTCCCAGAACCCTCTGCCCCAAATCATAATGGTTACACTTACAGTACCTACTCCACAGGGTGGTTTTGAGAAAATCATTTTGTGAAATATAAATTACTACCTAAATGCATCATCATCATAATCATCATTCTTATTATTAGTAGATTGGTTAACAGAACACAGAATATGATAGCATGAAAGATTTTATACCATTGTTCAAAAGTATACTAGATTTGGAATAAATGCTGAGTGATTACTTGTCAGATGGGACTTAAAAGAACTTCTTAATAATAGACTGAATTATTGAAAGATTTCTGAGGTCATGCCTAACTCCGAGATTCTGAGGTGTGTGGCTTGAAACTGAATTAGAAATCAAAATTCTCCCACTTATTAGCTGTTTGACTCTGGAAAAAATCATTTTATCTCTCTGAGCTTTATTCTTGTCTGCAAGATGAGGGAAATAGTTGTCAATAATTTAATGTATGTTTCATTTATTTCACTGCCTATGTCACATATAAAATGCCCACTGCTGAGCACATCTTCTCTGGAGGAAAAGCTCAGCTGGTACAATTTAGTTAAATAGCTCTAGGCTGGGGGGAAAAAGAGTTGATGCATCATTCCTCAGATTCTGGTGCATATTATATATGGATGGTTTCTGGAGCAGTATGATACCTAACCTTTCTTTTTTTCAAAATTTAGTTCAAGTCCCATCTTTAGTTGTTGGTGTTTAGTCATTTTTCATTCATGTAAAACCCTTCATGATACCATTTGAGGTTTTCTTGGCAAAGATATTTTAGTGGTTTTCCATTTCCTTCTCCAGCTCATTTTACAGAAGAGGAAAATGGGGCAGTGTTAAGTGACTTGCCCAGGGTCACACAGCTAGTAAGTGTCTGAGGTCAGATTTTATCTCACTTCCTAATTCTAAGTCAAACACTCTATCCGTTATGCTGCCTTGCTCCCTAACTACTGAGTATTTATTTGTATATATTTTGTGTGAATATATCTATGTATGTACATGTGTGTATACATATATTATGAGTATATATACATGCTTATGTGTATAAACATAAGTATACATGTAATAATAATAATAACCAGCATTTATGTAGCCCTTAATATTTTCCAGGCACTGCACTAAGCACTTTACAACTATTCATTTAATCCTCACAACAATCATGAGAGGTAGATGTTAATACTATCCTCACTTTTCAGATGAAGAAACTGAGGCAGGCTTCTGTTAAGTGACTTGCCTACAGTCACACAGCTAGCAATTAAATGAGGCTGAATTTGAACTCAGATTTTCCTGACTCCAGACCTAGTATTCTAATGTATCATGTACCTTTTGCTTTAATAGGTAGAATACTTCAACATAGATATTGTTTCAATATTAGTGATAATGATAATAGTCATCACAGATATTGTACTTTAAGACTTCCAAAGCACTTTACATATTGTAACTGATTTGATCTTCAGAACAACCTTGTGAGGTAAATGTTATTACTATTTACATTTTATAGATGAGGAAACTGAGACTAAGAGAAATTAAATGACTCAACAAGGGTCACATAGCTAATAAATGTCTGGGATGGGATTTGAACTCCAGTCTTCCTGATGCTAAGTCAAATACTATTCATTGAGTCACTTAGATGCCTCTCAGTACTTGTACCTCCAGAGCTTAACAGAATGTCTGTCATATAACATTAAATGTTGAGTAATATATTGATTGACCCTGAACCAATATAGACACCCAAGAATATTGCACCCAACACACGCATTGATCAAATTAGGGGGGGGGAGGGGAAAGAGACCCAACACTAGGGGCATCACTCTTCACAACACTAGCCAGCCTCAGGATCTACACACTTACCACACTATCTTACCACAGTTTTCATTACACTACATATAGGATAGTCTATTCCATGATACACCAACCCCATTTCCAAAATATGGCTTCATTAAATACCCATCAGGAATGTCAGTGTAATATCTTCATACAATTAACTGTTCTCTGAAACTCCTATCACTTTGACAGTATTACATTGCTGTCTCCCCTGCACACTGAACACAGTTTCACTAGGGCTCTCGTTGGTTTCTGGTCCCCTTTTACCTCCAGGCTCCACCCGATCTCACTTTCTTACTATACTTATAACCTTCTCCACCAAAGTGCTAGTTTCAACACATATGAATGTGCTCTACAACCATGAAGTATCATACTGCTAGCATCTATAATCATGTCGGTGTAGATATTCCCTTCACCAGCATATATTGGGACCTTCCTGTGACTGCATGGAGCCACTGAAGTCAAACATAATCAGTCAAACTGGTGATGAACCTATCCCATGGCTAGATTGGTCCTTGGATGACACCAGGTCACTCAAAGTATTTCCAGATTGTCTATCTCAGGATGAGTCTTCAAGAAATCTAGTATGCCTCCAAAACATAATGTATTTTAAAAGAGGATTTAAAAGAGTAAAATATTATTATTAAATAATCTGTGTTTGCTTCTTCATACTAGAACTGTGATTTTATCATTATCAGGAGCAAGGAGAAATGACCTTTTTACAAACACAAATGTCTTGGTTTAAAAGCAGTCCAGCACCTCTGTAATTGCTGTCTTAGAATGTGGTCCATGCCTCTGAGAGTTAAGTGATTTGCCCAGCATGACACAGATACTATGTGCCAAAGGTGAGACTTGAACTCAAACCTTCCTGACCCCAGGGAAACATTTTTATTGACTACTCTGTAGTCAATACACTACTCTGTATTCCACTAATCTAGAGAATTCACAGGTGAAGCAGTTCCATCTGCCAGAGTATACTAGAAACTTTTCTTCCTAGAAAGGTGACTTGCTAGTCATATAGTTAATATGTCTCAGATGTGTGACTTGGATGCTAATCTTCCTGTCTAAGTCCAACACTCTATTCCCTATTGCAGATTGCTTTCAATTTCATTATTAAATAGCAATTATTATATTAATTATTGTATCATAATAATGATCATTTTATTATTATAAATCACCTTTAGATTTATAAAGAATAAATAATCCTATGAAGCAAGTAAATGCCAGTGTTATTTCCATTAATAGGTAAGAATACTAAAGAACAGAATGATTATCTGATTTGTTTCCAATCAAGTAGCTAGTTCTTATGTAGCATCATAAGATTTTAAGCTAAAAATTATCTTGGACATCTAGCATATTTAGGACTCCAACACTAGGCCTTTAGTTCAGTGTTTTTCCCACTGTTTACTGCCATAAGGTCCAGAGAATATCTAGAAATCAACTTACAAAGATTTCCTTCCTTCCAAGGGTCTTAAAAAGTGCTCATATTTTACAGTATGCTAACACAAACTTCGTTCAAAGGGTGTGCTCCAGTGTCTGTTCCATAACTGTACTGAGGTGTCCAGTAATTGACATACATTGAAAAGAAGATTAGAAAATTAATGGCTTGATTGAGTGATGCTTGAGAGGTCACAGCTTGGAAATGTCACAAAGGTCAGTCTTAGATTTCTCTCATTTTTCAGCCAAACATCCAAAGTCTGCCTCTGTTTAAAAAAAAAAATAAATACCCACCTAGCATATTTAGCAAGTAATTCAATTTGGGTATAATGTGCATTCTGATTGTATGGATCTTTCCCTACTGGGAAAGGTGAAGCAGCTTCCATCTGTCTGTATCAGATTGTAGCTTGCTGAGGAGAGGAAGGAAATGACTAGTAATTATGCCTCATAAATCTAGAGTTAGCCATATTCACAAATATTTCATTTTTTTATGGCCCTAGAAAATTTTCCTTTGAGAATATGGGACTTAAAAGAGGCATTAATGTCATTTCAACTCCCCCCCTTGAAGCCCCACATCGTGCCCCATTATTCTGGCAAAATTGCTGAATTTCAGAATAGCTCAAAGTTCACTGGAATTAGACAATATGCATTGCTTTGATTTGGCAAGGCTGTTTGAATTTCAGATTTTTTAATAACAATAATAAACATTTGTACAACACAAAAGGTTTTGGAATACTTTACATATATGATCTCCTGTGAGGGAGGTGCTGTTACTATCCCCATTTTACAGATAAATTAATTGAGGCTGTGTGGTTGACTGTCTTACCTAGGGTCACACAGGAGTATCTAAGACAGCGTTTGAACTCAGGTTTTCTCAAGTCCAGCTCCTTCTATCCACCTGACTGCTTGAATTTGTTCCACTAACCCTTGACTCTCAATGTGTGAATTCAGGACCAACAGCAGTTATGCCCCATGACTGGAGGCCTAGGCCAGCCATGCTTCATTCCTATCTCTGCAATCCTCCTCCTTCCTCCACCCCTCTACAGCTGCTATCTTTGATATTATGTGTTCCTCATTTAGAATGTAAGCTCTTTGAGGGAAGGGACTGTAATTCTGTTGTTTTTGTATTCTCATCCTTAGCCCTAGCACAGTATCCAGCACACAGTAATTGTTTACCAAATGCTTCTTGTGGGGTGTCTAGGTGGTACAGTGAATAGAGCACCGGCCCTGGAGTCAGGGGTATCCGAGTTCAAATCCGGCCTCAGACACTTAACACAAAAACTGGCCTGTGACCTTGGGCAAGTCACTTAACCCCAATTGCCCTCCAAAAAGCAAAAAAGAAAAATCCTTCTTGTCTTGCTATGTTTATTTCACACAAATCATTTCTCCTGAGCTTTAGGTCTATAAGGAGTTTATAGCTACCACTCACCATCTGGACACCCTGGAAATGGAACTAGGAAAGGAATATTCTTCTTTGCAGTCTCCCCTGGTTGTAAAAGGTTGATCATAATTAAGATTGACTTCATAACTTGAACTGACTTCATAACTTTTGCACAAATGTAAGTTAATTATATTTTCCCTTTGTTTATTGTTAGCTCTTAAAACCTGTTCCCTTTTGAAATTGTTGTGTATTACTTTTAATATACTCTCTATTTACTGACTTGTATATGTGTACTATTTTTTCCAGTAGGATGACAACTCTCCATGGACAGACAGCATTGTTTTTAACATTGTATTTATATCTGCAGCAAATGACAGTACCCAGCATACAGTAGGTGTTGAATTAATGTTCACTAAATTGAAACAAATGGACTTCCATTTGACTATAAATTTCTTGAGGGCAAAGATTGTGTTATATTTCACTCTACCCTCCCTCTGAACAGTGTCTAGTACTAAGCCTTCCTTTCTGCAAGCATTAGCAGGAGTGAGCTCAATAAATGTGCATTGATTGATTTGTAGATTTGTGTCCATATGGTTGATCATATTGACCATTTGCAGGCTGATTGCCAAATAGTCAATCCTGTCTAATTGTTAAGACGACCAAAATAACTGAATTGCAAACAGTCGTTCCAGTCATTTGGTTGTCTTAATTGGCAATCGTCAACAACTGTCAACTGACAACCATGATGACAATAGAAGGCCAAACCAGCCATCATTTTAGACAATTTGGTATACCGTATGGCCTAACTACCTAATGATCAGAAAACTGAGGCTAAATCATCTCTGATCACGGACGGGTGCTTATCTCATATTATAACTTTATCCCAGTGGTAACTTCATTTCCGCAAATGGAGCTACTTAACCTGACCCACCATGGTACTTATTTGGGATGCAGCATGATATTGTAGATAGAGAGTAAGCTTTGGAGTCAGGAAACCCTGATTTCAAATCCTACCTCTAAAACATACTGCTCAAGCCACTTAACCTTATATGCATTCTAGTGCTAAGCGCTGCCAAAGCACTAGACTCATATAAGTTTCCATTCTGTGTTAGCAGAGAACATTCATACAGTGCCCAATAGCTATCCTGGAGAACCAAAGGTCTAGGTGGAAAAAAAAGAGCACTTATTGCATGCAACCCTGTCCAAACCTCTCTAATTATCATTCTCTTGCTTCCTTCCTCAACCAGACACAGTCACTAATTATTTTTTTTTTCATTAATAACAAAAAGAATAAGAATAGCTCTCCACCTCAGACCCTTTCCATCATCCCATCATGGAATAGAAATGGTCATGGGCTCTTGAAGCTTTTGCCAGTAAAGCACAAGGTATGCCAACTCCTACCATGATGGAAAGCCTTAAGCATGGACCCAGCTGTCTTTCATGCAAGCTCTGATTACCACACCCTCCCTCTAGCTAAGTGAGAAGGACACTATGCAGCTGATGAATATTTCAGGGATAACAACTAAGTTTAACTACCAAGTAATTGAGGGATTATGCTTCTGTGTGTGCACAGAGCCTGGCCCAGATGTGTTCCCTTGCCCAGAGGGGAAAATGAAAGGCCAAAAGGATGTGCCAGAACTCATTGACACATAGGCCCTATATTCTGTATATGCCCATGGTTGTTATATTCATGAATGGAAGAAGTACCCATACTAACTCCAAAGAAGCAATCCTAGGCTAATAGGAACATCATAACATTTTAATCTACTTTATCTCATTTAATTTTCAGAGCAGCCCTGTGACTGAGATTGGCAGAGAGATGCTTCTCATTCCCATTTCACAGATAAGGAAATTGTCAGAGGCCAATAAGAACTGTATGGCTCTTAAGTGGTAGGGAGAGAGCTGAGCTAACTTAATCAGATACAAAGCCACAGGATGAATCTGTATCAGCTTTATTATCATTCATTTTCCCTGCATGGGGGACTTTATACTCAATTGTGGCTATACCCCAAACCCAGAAAATATACATGGTCCTTTTATAATAGGTCATAATTCCCATGGGGTAAGCAGCTGGCTATACACATGTACACAGAAACAAAAGGGGAATGCAGAACAGCCCAGTGTCACAATACCACTTAAAAAAACGCCCCTGACCATAGTTCTTAGATTCTCTATCTGCCTAGTACCATATACTAAGCTATTCCCTTATGTCAGAGCCCTGTTCATTCTGTCCTCTCCCCTTAAATGTTTTCACTACTACAATCTATGGTTGAAGTCCTGATTCAGACAAAATTACACACTGTCTCACCTCTGTTGTTCCCCATAGACCCAAAACAGTGAAATCAATTAGATTTTCTCGATTTCAGTCCCAGCTGTGCTATCCTACCTTCCTGCTGTTCTTTTTCTTCCTCACAATACTTTCAGAAACCAATGGAGGGAGATTAAGTGACTTGGCCAAGGGTATATAGCAGGAACTCAAAACCAGATCTCATGTCACCAAAGTCAACATATGCCAGTTTCCTCCTCCTCATACTCCTTCTCCTTCGTGTCCTTCTTCTCCTTTTCCCCCACACCTATCAACTCTTAGGACTAATTGAGACTTTGGCAAGAGGTAAGTATAAACTACCTTTATTTGAATCAATTGCCTGATGCAATACACAGAAGAATAACAATCTAGGGATGGGGCCATGAAGAACTTTTGCCAAATTTAGCTTGGCAGTCTGAAATTTAGCTAACATGCCACTGACTGGCATTAAAAAAATGTTGGAGAAACCTTTCCCACTTAAAATTTAAAGAAAAGAGAAGACATAGAAAAGCATCTGTGGAATAGTGGCAGGAACTATGGGTTAGGATTCAAACTTCACGCTTTTGATTCTAGCTCTGCTATTAAGTAGCTGTGTGACCATGGGACAAGTCAGTCTTCCTCCTCGACAATCAGTTAACTCTTCTAAAATTAAGAAATTGAACTAAATATTTTTGAGGTACTTTTCAACTCTAACATTCTACACTCTGTGACCCGTGACATCTTTTTTTGTTGTTTTTTTACATAAAGAAAAACTATATATTCTACCCATATGCCCTTTTCCTTGAAGTCTATGAGATGTCCTATTTAAAATCTATCTCTTCACTTTGAATTCCCAACTCTCTTAAAGAAAATAAGTTTCCCAAGAAATTATTTATCCCTGGATGAGTAGAAAGGAGACTTCTAATTTTTTGAGGTTTCCCCATACTCGACAGTTGATTCTTTCTAATTTTTTATTTATTACATTTTGTAGATGGGATGGGGTAGGAGAAAATAATTCATTTCTAAAGTATTTATGTGTGTGTATAGTATGTATATATACATGTAAATATACATTCATATTTATATATATGAAACAATAGGCACAAAATTTAATTATTATATCAAGCCATAAAACCACATTCCTTATCCATCCAAGTATGCAAATCAATGCAAACTACATGCTGTGCAGGGCCTTAAAGTTCAGACTGACTTGTTGGACTCCAAAAGAATAGAATTCCAAGGATTATTAATAAGGATTATTCTTATTCCAAGGATAAGAAAAATCTGACTACAGTCAGAAGCAATCACTCACCCAGAAGTCTCAGTTATTAGGATGGATCATGAAAATGAACCTCAAAAGGGTTCTGGAAAAATGACAGAATAAGGCAGGATATTACCTGACTGTCCTAAATTCCCCCACAAGCAATATAAAATAAAACCTCAGAGTGAACTTTGAGTGGTAGAAATAATGTTAAGTTGGGGTAAGGCAGTTGTCACTTTAGATGACTAGGAAAAACCCTACTGAGATGGTGATTTTACCTGATTGAAGTGCAAATACTTCCAGGTAGATACTGACAAATCAAAAATTAAGCCTTAGGAGCAGCTGAATCAATAAACAACGAGCCCTGGGGGCAACTGTGTAGGCTCTCAGCCTCAGCTTCAGGAACTTTCACTTCATGGACAGGGGGTTGGGCAGCTGATCAGGGGAAGATTGTAGGGCTATCTGCTGGTGCTGGATGCTGGACCCAGTTGAACTGACCTGACACAGTCCCAAGCTGTAACTGAGAATGAGGTGGAATAAGCACATGTCAAGTGAGTAAGGTCACAGAAAGTAGGGACCCTGGTGGCTGTGGGCACTTGTGGAGTCTTTGATTTTGGTAGCAGAGTAAAGGGGTAAGATGAAGCTTATAAATAGGGGACAACAGAGTCACAAGACAAGAAATAAGCGGGAGTAGAAGCAGGACCTCCACACTGCTCCGGCTTCCACCTTCCCCAATCCATGTAAAAAGAGGACCCTAAACAAACTTTGGAGCTTCAGAACCCACAAAATGACATGGAGAAGCTAACCTCCTGCTGAGGAGAGCCCGGCAGGCTGGCAGGAATTGGCCAGTGCAGTGCTCTGGGAACTGAGCCCAGGCACAGGGCAGGCCTGACCAGCCTCTGGCCAGGGGG
This sequence comes from Petaurus breviceps papuanus, assembly GCF_028583685.1. Classification (NCBI taxonomy): domain Eukaryota; kingdom Metazoa; phylum Chordata; class Mammalia; order Diprotodontia; family Petauridae; genus Petaurus; species Petaurus breviceps. The sequence goes on along the minus strand of NW_027187298.1, from coordinate 5,701,219 downwards.
ACTCCAGATCAGCAACAGCTGTGGCCTTTTACAGATTTATCAACATGTAGATGCAAAGGACAAAGTGAGAGGTCAGTGCAGTCTAGACTTTGGGGCCCAGTAAGTGGGAGTGCGTGGCTTAGCACCCCCCGGGCCAGAAGCCACTGAGACTCCAGCACAGCTAGACAGAGCTGTGTGGCAGCTCCACCTCCTGGCCTACAGAGTGTAGGGAGACCAAGCATCAGTCTGAGGGGTAATGGCTCTTGCTTTAACCTGCTTGGATCTGGATTGCAGTCTAGGGTGGAGGTCCTGGGGTGTGTATCCAGCTTGACAGAGCATGTGGAGACCTCAGAGAGGGCACCGATTTAATGCCTCTGGCAGCTGAGAAAACCCCAGCATTTGGGACAAAGCTCCCCTGTCTGGTGGCAGAGTCCTACTGTGGCAAAAAGCCCAGCAGTCAAGTGACTGAGGAGCAACATGACCAGGCAAAGGAAACAAAGCAGACAGTAGATTCTAACATTAGATTCCTATTTTGGGGACAAAAAAAGGAGCAAAGCACAGAACAGGAGGGAGACAATGAAGTCAGAACTCCTGCACCAAAAGCTTCAAAGGAAAATATGAGCTGGTCACAGGCCATAGAGAACCTTAAGAAGCAGATAAGAGAAGTGGAGGAAAAATTGGGAAGAGAAATGAGAACAATGCAAGAAAATTATGAAATGAGAGTCAACAGTCTGACTAAGGAAAATAATACCTTAAAAAATAGACTAACTCAAATGGCAAAAGAGGCACAAAAAGGCAATGAGGAGAAGAATGCCTTAAAAAGCCAAATTTGCCAGATAGAAAAAAGAAGAATCTCAAAAGGTCAATGAGGAGAATCATTGCTTCAGAATTAGACTGGAACAAATGGAAACTAATGACTTTATGAGAAATCAAGATGATGTTAAACAGATCCAAACAAATGAAAGAATAGAAGGCAATGTGAAATATCTCATGGGAAAAACCACTGACCTGGAAAGTAGATCCAGGAGAGATAATTTTAAAATTATTGGACTACCTGAAAGCCATGACCAAAGTGAGAACCTAGAAATCGTCCTCCAGGAAGTTCTCAAAGAAAATTGCCCTGATGTTTTAGAACCAGAGGGCAAAATAGAGCTTGAAAGAATCCACTGATCTCCTCCTGAAAAAGATTCCAAAAAGAAAACTCCTAGGAATGTTATAGCCAGGTTCCAGAATTCCCAGATTAAGGAGAGAATATTACAAGCAGCCAGGAAGAAGCAATTTGAATATTTTGGAAACACAATCAGGATAACTCAGGATCTGGCAGCTTCTACACTGAGGGATCGAAGGGCCTGGAATATGAGATTCCAGAGGTCAAAGGAGCTGGGATTAAAACCAAGAGTCACCTACCTAGCAAAACTGAATATCATGTTTTAGGGGAAAATATGGTCATTCAATGGAATAGAGGATTTCAAGCATTCTTGCTGATAAAACCAGAGTTGAATAGAAAATTTGACTTTCAGATTCAAGAAGCAAGAGAAGCATGAGAAGGTAATCAGGGAAAAGAAATCATAAGGAACTTATCAAAGTTGAACTACTAACATTCCTACATGGAAAAAAAAAATAATTGTAACATGAAAATTTTCTCAGTAGTTGAAGGGAATAGAAATATATATATACATATATATATATATGAGGGTATATGGGCATATGAATACATATGTGAATGTGTGTATATATGTTTACAGGTATACATAGAAAGAGGGCACAGGACCAGTTTAAGGAAGGGATGATACTTAAAAGGTGAAATTAAGAGGTGAGAGAGGAATATAATGAGAGGAAATAGGGAGAGACAGAATGGGGTAAACTATCTCATATAGAACAGGCAAGGGAAAATGGTTACAATGGAGGGGAAGAATAGGAAGGCAAAAGGGAATGGGTCAACCTTATTCCCATGGAATTTGACTTGAGGAGGAAATGAAATACACACTAAATAGGGTATCTTTCCCTCCAGAAGAGTAGGGGGAGAAGGGGATGAAAGGCAGAATGATGGAAGGGAGGGCAGGCTGGGGGGGGGGAGGGAAATTGGATGCACCCACTTTTGAAAAGGGAAGGGATCAAAGTAGAGAATAGAACAAGTGGGAGGTGGGATAGGAGGGAGGGAAATATAGTCAGTCTTTTACAATGTATCTACTATGTTATTGTTTTGCATTAGCACACATGTACAACCTTTACTGAACTGCTTATCTTTCCAGTAAGGGTGGGTGACAAGGCAGGAAGGGAATGAATCTGGAATTATTCAAAGTTTTAAAATCAAATACTCAAATACACACACACACACACACACACACACACACACATATATACATACATATATGTGTATAATTAATACTATTTTACATGTAATTGGGAAATAAGATATACAGGCACTGGGGCATAGAGATCCACTATAAATAGATACTGTCACACTCAAATAAACCGTGGACACTAAACCGTGCTTAAGGATCCCTGTGGGCCACATTTGACTTAGTTTTGAGATGCAGTGTTATCTATGTATTTTTATTTATTTGGTTAAATATTTCCCAATTTCATTTTAATCTAGTTCAGAATATACTCTTACGGGTGTTGTGCGCAATGTGCAGTCCCCAAACTTTGGGTTTGTCTCCTTCATACTAAAGTGTGTACTAAAACATAACAAACAAGAATATTAATACCATAGCTATTAAAATTAACATAAAATTGGTACTACAGTAACCTGACCAAGCATGTGTCTATGTCTCTAAAAATCTCCTCATGAGATTATAGTCTAGTATTATAAACAAGAAATGTCCATAAATGATTACAGTAAAGAATTGTGCGATTAACATGCTGTAAGTGATACCAATAAAAGCAATGAAAAACTATTTTTGATTGGATTAATGAAGATCTCTAAACCTGTCTCTTCTTCTCTCATATCAAAATGGGGAAGAGGGTGACTAAAAGATCTCCAAGATATTTTCTAGCACTTTAGGATTTGTCTGTTTCCAATTTTAAAAAATTTAAACCAGGAAACAAAGGATTGTCTGGTTATCCAGGAGAGAAACAACCAAAGGCAGACAGAATAATTCACAAGGTACAACTCTCTAGGAGTTACTGATTTTGTATATGTGTACACACACACATACACACAAACACACCCTATATAGGTATGTATGTTTATGTATATATGTATGCATACATATATAGTATATAATTATCATTATTCGATAACCTAATAAAGGATCAGTGAATTTGTCAATTTGAGTACTCTTTTCACCAATGCAGACTAAATACAACCCCTCTGTGACTTAGCAGATGCCCTTTAATGGATGCTATTTCTGGAATGTTCATTGCCCTTAAGCCAACCTACTGATGAGCTCTCTAACTGCAGACAGGCTGGACCTGCTCAGAAGCTTTTCCCCCATAACAAGCTTTTCCCTTCTTTTGAGAGTATAATGTCATCATTCGATGATGAGACATCAAAAGATCATTTTTGATGAGGATCAAATTAGGTAGATGTACATAAAGAAAAGAGAGGAGAAGCTTAAGAGAAGCAACATTCAGGCTATTCTTGAAGAAGATTCTTTGATGAACAGACTATGGTCAATGAATATAAAAGAACATATGTGCTATAAGAAGTAATGGGGGCAGCTAAGTGGCACAGTGAATAGAGCACAAGCCCTGGAGTCAGGAGGACCCGTGTTCAAATCTGGCCTCAGACACTTGATGCTTCCTAACTGTGTGAGCTTGGGTGAGTCACTTTGCCCACAACTGTCCTGCCTTCACCCCTCCAAAAAAAAAAAAAAAGTAATGAAAGGAATAGTTTCAGAGAAAACTGGTAAAACTTGCATGAGCCAATGCAGTGTGAAGGGAATAGAATTAAGGGAACAATTTATACAATAACAAAATTGTCAAAATGGGAGTGGCTAGTTTGCACAGTGAATATAGCACCAACCCTGGAGTCAGGAGGACCTGAGTTCAAATCTGACCTCAGAGACTTAACACTCACTAGCCGTGTGACCTTGGTCAAGTCACTTAATACCAGCTGCCCTGCCCTCTAAAAAATTGTCAAAACAAATTATTTTGGACAATTTAAGAACATTGATCAATGCAATGACCAAGTACAGTGCCTGAGGACTGCTGATGAAACTCTCCATGTCCTAAGAATGAGGTAATATATCCAGAGTATATCATCATCACCATCAACATTATCATAGCTAGCATTTTTATAGGTACCTTAAGGTTTGCAAAGCACTTTACATGTGTCATCTCATTAAATCCTCAAAAAGAACCCTGTAAGGTTGAATGGGATCTATATTATTTTGGACACAACAGATGCAGGAATTTCTTCTGCTTCACTGTGAATATTTGTTGCAGGGGTTTTCTTTTTTCTACTGTTTAGGAGGAGATAGAAGGAAAAGAAAATAAGTGAATGTTCACTGAAAAAAATAAAATTGAACTCACAAAGGAAGATACTTTGTCTTCCACCATTGTAAGAATGGTAGAAGTGACAAATCTGGTGGCAATACTGTAGAGAGGAGTCCTATTGATTTAGATAAACAGTGCTAGCATATTTGCAATGGAAGGAGCTCTCCATTCTCAAGTAAAACAATTACATGAAACAAAGGACTAGATTTATTCGCATTAGTTTCCCTCCCAGCACAACTTTTGCAGACTAATCAAAATGAATACCATGATAAATGCCAAGTTCAGCTGCCTCATACAAGCTCCAGGTGCAAAAGAAGTTGTTGATGTGATCCCCACCTAGCCAGGTCTTTGGAATAGATATTCCTGATATGACAGTAGTTTAAAAAAATAGCATTTATATCAGGGAAATATAAGGCAATGATAAAAGGAATCCAAACCACATTGAACAGCATCACTCTGGCAGAAGAGTGGGCAAAGGGCACGGCCAAGATGTAAACTTTTCATCCAGACAAAAAATTTCAATCTGGGGCTAACATTCTCCTTTTTGTTCCAATCTCTAAAGAAGAGACATAGGAAGAAAAATGAGGTTATTTTGTTATAATGTCGACTGCTTCCTTTTTGTCTGTTTCTTCTTAGATCAATGGTTATGCCTACCCTGGATCAAGTCAGAAAGTTATCATTTTCCTTGTCAACATGAAAAAAAAAATAACAAGATTATTTGGAACAAAACAGCCCAAGAAAACAGTCATAGCTCTTGACCTCATTAGGACTGCAAGAGTTAATAAGAATAACAGACTTTTTTTTTTCCTTTCCACTTTCCATTGTAAGATGCTTTTGTTCTATCTGATGGTGGGATAGAGGAAGTTTAAAGGAAAATCCTTTAAGCATTTTTTTAATTCAATGTGCCTTATAATATTGGAATAGAACTTCAACAAATGAAAGTTAGGCAAAGACTGATAGATCCCCATATTCAGGATATGTTTAGCCTGGATAATCTCAAAGACTAGAATATTTTGTGGTTCTATACATGCCTAGGCTATAGCAGAATACTCAACAATATACTGAAAACACATCTCCTGACGTTTCCCTTTCTCCTTCCTTATCATCAATGTATAAAGATGGAGGAAGGTAGATTAATGTGCACAGAAGACAATGGTGTTGAGGAAAGAGAGTTCAAAGAATCTCATCCCTGGACATTTCAACACACAAAGGTAGGAAAATAGGGAAAATAATATTTATGCAGGCATAGATCTAGGAAAGGCTACCTAATCTTAAACAGGAGGCCAAAAATGGAAATACTAGGAGATCAAAGTAAAGACTGGATACTTGGCTATTCTGCCATCATGGATTCAACCTAGTTCAATTTAACAAATGTTTTATGAAGTGTCTCCTGCACATCATGGGACAATTAGGATATAGTGCATAGAGCACTGAACTTGGAAACAGAAAGAGTCATTTTCATGAATTCAAATCTATCCTCAGACACTTCCTAGCCATGTGACCCTAGGAAAGTCACTTAATCCTTTTTCCTCAGTCTCCTTAATCTTTGCCAAGAAATACACAAATGGGATCATGAAGAGTCAGACATAACTGAAACACCTCAAGAAGAGCAGCAATAACTGTACATCATATACTGTACTAACCATGGAGGACACAAAGAAAAATGCAAACAAATCCTTGCACTTAAAGAACTTAAATTCGACATGAGGATAGAACAGTTGCAGTTATTTGTCCCCACTCAGCCCTAAAAACAATATAAGTATTATTTACCCTTGCTTTGTTATATTGAAGATTTTTAATCTAAACTAGCTATTGTTATTTCTTGGATACTCCAGAAGGTCTCCCATTTACTTTAGACAATGTGCTAGTACAATAAATAACAATACTTTATGAGGATTCAAACAATATTCCTACCATTAGAGATTGCATATCCATGCTGAGTTAAAATGGCCTGTTCTTTAGTAAATAATGCTCCACTTTGCATCTGCTGATGCCCTCTAATAAGCTAACCACCTCTACTGTCCAACCATGTCACTAACTCAAACCTTAATTAACATAATGTCTCAGCTTCCTCTCTCCTCTGATTGGAGGGTTGAAGGGTAGAATACCAACCTTGTCCCAATGTCTTCCTTTTCAGCTCACTCCACTTTGCATCTGTTCCTCTGCAAAATGCCTCTACTGGGTAAACCCTAATGCCTTCTTCCAACTGCCCTCATTTCTGTCTCCTTTGGTGTGTTGCTTATATCTCCTTATTAGATTTTTATTTTCATTTTTTAAATGCCGTATTAATTACTGATTTATATCATTCATTTCCACCAGAGTTGAAGTTACAAATTTTCTTCCTGTTTTATCCCTACCCACTGCCCCAAAATAGCCATTCCACAGGATATCCCCTCCTCTAATCTCTCTCCTATATCTTTGCCCATACTCCCTTTGACTTTTCCAGTAGGGCAGGTGGATCTCTATGCCCCAGTGCCTGTATATCTTATTCCCCAATTACATGTAAAATAGTATTAATAATAGTTTTATCTATCTATCTATCTATCTATCTATCTATCTATCTATCTATCTATCTATCTATCTGTTTTTAACATTTGAATTTAAAACTTTCAATTCCAGAATCATAACCTTCATCCCTTGTCACCCACCCTTACTGGTAAGATAAGCAGTTCAGTATAGATTGTACATGTGTAGCTAATGCAAAATATTAACATAGTAGATATATTGTAAAAGACTGACTATATTTCCCTCCCTCCTATCCCACCTCCCACTTGTTCTATTCTCTACTTTGATCCTGTCCCTTTTCAAAAGTGGGTGCTTCCAACTTCCCTCCCCCCAAGCCTGCCCTCCCTTCCATCATCCCTGCCTCTCATCCCCTTCCCCCCTCCTCTTCTGTAGGGTGAGATACCCTATTTAGTGTGTATGTAATTCCCTCCCTGAGCCAAATTCAATGAGAATAAGGTTTACCCATTCATTTTTGCCTTCCTATTCTTCCCCTCCATTCTAACCATTTTCCCTTACCTCTTCTGTATGAGATAGTTTACCCATTCTGTCTCTCCCCATCTCCTCTCATTATATTCCTCTCTCACCTCTTGATTTCACCTTTTAAGTATCATCCCTTCCTATTAAATTGGTCCTGTGCCATCTATCTATATATATACCTGGAAACATATACACACATTCACATATGTATTCATACACCATATACCCTCTGATATATATATATATATATATATATATATATATATATATTCCCTTCAACTATTTTCATACTGAAAAAAGTTTCATCAGTTACAATTACCATTTTTTCATGTAGGAATGTATAGCAGCAAGCACCCCAGGGTCCCCAGGGGGACTGCCAACACAGGTTCTTCAATGTGCTTTGATAAAGAAAAGCAACTCAAAATGGGTTAACAAGCTTACTTTAATCAGTCAAACATATATCATTTACCTAATTCAGGGGAAATAAGTCAGCACCCCGAACTTCAGAGTATACAGACAGAATTATCAAGACAGAGAAACAGATCAAGTAGACAGGTTTCTAAACTGTCCAACCATTACATCCATACCAAATCAACATCTGGGTTTTTCAAAGCTGGGGAGTTCTCAACAATGGCTTCCCACAGTCTCATCTGATCAAATAACAGAACACTTCTTAAAGTAAGCCCCAAAGCAAAGCCTCACATCAGGAATTATATAGCCTTCTCCTGGGTCAGAGAAGGCTATATAATAAGATATATATAATAAAAGGCTATATAATAAAATCAACCACCCTCTTGACCCAGTGCCCAATCACACAGCATCAAGGTATGGGCATACATGAAAACCAAACCTCCTGCCACAGGCTCCATGTGACCATATTCAGCCTATTAGGAGGCAGAGTATATTTTCAAATCAAGGATGCCAAGCAAAGGCAACTTCCCAGCATTCAAAATACCAGCATAGGTGCTCCCCATTTTATTCAGTGACAAATTAAGAACAGAGAGAATCAAAATTTAGCATAATTCAAAATACAGCATTTACCAAGTGTAATTCAGTAATCTCCAAGTACTACCCCACCCCTGGACATTACATTCATTTAATCAATCACAAAGTCCCTCTTCTAAATACTACTCCACCCCTAGGCTATACATTCATTTAGTCCATCACAAAACCCCTCTTCTCAAATGGAGATTAGTTTCCAAGCATAAGTAAAGTACATTCATTTGTTCAATCACAGAGCACAAAAAAGTCAAAAGTTCCCCACCCTTGTATTACAACTGAATAGGCCATCTACCCCAGAGTTACAACAAACTTAAGCACAGCCTTTAATGCCCAAAGAGAGGTCTTTTCTTCATCTTGACCCGAGGCAAGTTCTCAGCATTTTTTTTCCCTTGGGAGACAAAGTTTAGCAAGGCCACAAGATACATTGCCAGCATCTTCATTAATTCATTCTCTATCTGCAGAACAGTCTCAGGAGCTCTGAACCAACAGTAAAGTTCCAAGGCCTCTGCAACAACAGGACTGTCCTTCACTGGTGGACAGAATTCACTCTCTGTAGAACAGTCTCAGGAGCTCTGAACCAACAGCAAGGTTCCAAGCCCTCTGAAACAACAGGACTGTCTTTCATCAGTGGACAAATCTGGCAAAACAACATCAAAACAGACAGACAAAGTACCAGCATAACAGCCGTGCCTCCTCAGTCCTTGGCAGCTCTGGGTGGCAGCTCTCAAAAGTCCTGGGCATTTCAAACTGGCCCTCAGCAATCCTCTCAGTCTCTCTCTGCCTCCAAGATGCTGCTTCCAAAAATTTCTTCCTCTCTTTTTGCTTGTCTCTCTCTCAATTTACGTCACAAGCTCCTCCCAGTTCAGCCCTCTCTTTTCACATCAAAAAGTCCATCCTACAAGTGGGATTCACAAGCTCTGGGTTTTAACACAATCAAACCAAAAACCAAGCCAATACAGGGGGATCTTTAAATTCCATTACTATTACAGAATGTTAATATTTCAACTTTGATAAGTTCTTTATGATTTCTTTTCCCTGTTTACCTTCTCATGCTTCTCCTGCTTCTTTTATATGAATGTCAAATTTTCTCTTCAACTCTGGTTTTTTCAGCAAGAATGCTTGAAATTCCTCTATTCCGCTGAATGACCATATTTTTCCCTGAAATGTGATACTCAGTTTTGCTGAGTAGGTGATTCTTGGTTTTAATCCCAGCCCCTGTGACCTCTGGAATATCACATTCCAAGCCCTTCGATCCATCAGTATAAAAGTTACCAGATCCTGAGTTATCCTGATTGTGTTTCCACAAAATTAAAATCATTTCTTCCTGGCTGCTTTTAATATTCTCTCCTTGATCTGGGAATTTCAGGAAACTGGTTATAATATTTGTAGGAGTTTTCTTTTTGGGATCTTTTTCAGGGGGTGATCGGGGGATTCTTTCAACCTCTATTTTTCCCTCTGGTTGTAAAATATCAGGGCAGTTTTCTTTGAGAACTTCCTGGAGGATGATTTCTTACTTTGATCATGGCTTTCAGGTAGTCCAATAATTTTTTAATTATCTCTCCTGGATCTGTTTTCCATTCAGTGGTTTTTCGAGATATTTCACATTGCCTTCTATTCTTTCATTTGTTTGTATCTGTTTAGCAGTATCTTGTTTTCTCATAAAGTCACTAGCATCCATTTGCTCCAACCTAATTCTGAAGGAATGATTCTCCTCATTGAGCTTTTGAGATTCTTTTTCCATCTGGCAAATTCAGCTTTTTAAGGCATTCTTCTCCTCATTGCCTTTTTGAGCCTCTATTGCTATTTGAGTTAGCCTGGTTTTTAAGGCATTATTTTCCTCATTTAGGCTGTTGACCCTAATTTCATAATTTTCTTGCATCATTCTCATTTCTCTTCCCAATTTTTTCTCCACTTCTCTTATCAGCTTCTTAAGGTCTTCTATGGCCTGCAACCAGCTCATATTTTTTCTTAGAAGCTTTTGGTGCAGGAGTTCTGAATTCACTGTCTTCCTCCTGTTCCATGCTTTGATCCTTTTGTTCCCAAAATAGGAGTTGTAAGGGTTATGGGATTTAAAGATCTCCCATGCCCCATGGACGTGCTGACATAGCAGAGCAAGAAAAAAAAAAAAAGCCGAGCTAACGGTCCTGTGGTTGGCAGTTGGCGGCAGTTGCCTTTTTTTTTTTTTTTTGAGTTAGGACTCCTGCTGAGGACTGCCAGAGGCCAGAGCTGCTGGGAGTGCTCTTCCAGGACACTGGGTGGTTGCTGTGAGTGGGGAGAGGAGGACCTTTGCCTGAGGTAGCCTGTTCTGTTTTAAAGGCTTGAAAATGTGGGTGCTTTCTACTTTATCTACCTGTGCCAATGTCATAACAACTCTGATGGCTTTCACTTTCTGGTTTTGGGACTCAGTCTTTTGGTATCTTAATAAATTTTCTAGTTTATTTCCCCAAATGGCAAACCTGACGTATTTTGTGATGGATAATTATATCAGCATATTTGTAATCTCTATAGGCATTGTGAATATGGCATTGCTGATACATTTGGCGACCAGGATGGGATCACAAAATGTCAGGCCTCTATTTGGAAGCAGTGGGGCTTTAGAGGGAGAAATGGCTATTCCAGGATGGGAGGATTTGCCTTATTCCTCTCTAGCCAGAGAATGGGCTAAAAGCACAGGGCCCTGTGAAAACTGGGAACCAAGGCTAAAAGAGGGAGAACCTGGAGATTTGGAAAGATGTTTGAAAGCAATACCCATAGAACCAGGCAAAGAACTGGCAGGAGTGTGCAGGAGAGGCTGGGTGCTGCTAACAAGTTATCGCCTTATGTGTAAAAGTAGGGATAAGCTGCTGAAGGAAAGAGCTAGGATGGCTAGGGAGTCAGCTGGTTTGCCTGAGGATTTTTCTGTGTCACAGTACTCAGAAGAGCAAACTGGAGGGACTCATGTGGTCCAGGAGCAAGCTACTGTTCATGTAGCTAAAAGGAAGCAAAAAACTAGCCGAAGGAATGTGCATGCAGCTTTTGTACAGGCTGGGCAGAGTTGCCCTGACAGATTCCAGGAGAATGTGTGTGAGGAGAATGGAACAAGGTTAGATGAGGAGTCTCCTAATGTAGAAGCTCTCCCCATACGAAGAAGAAGGCAGGAGACCCACCGGGGCAAAACAGAGTCCAGGGAGATAATTGAGGATTTCACTCAACAGGAGATCACTGATATATTGAGTAGATTTACCCAAAGAATGGGGGAGTCTTTAGTGTCTTGGATAGTAAGAATCACTGATGAAGGCACAGGAGGAATAACACTGGACAATGAGGACTGTTTAAAATTCATAAGTATCAGTCAGAATCCTTTTGTACACCAGGCTTTTAGGGATCACCATATGCAAGGAGGAAATAACAAAACAAGTCTTCTAGCTTTAGCTGCAGAAGATTGCAAAAAGCAATATCCAACTGAATCTATGTGGCCTAGGGGAGACAGACCCTGGTACTCACTTAGAGACTGTATGAGAAAACTAAAGGAGGAGGTAATGAAAACTGCTATCCTGATTGGAGATGCAAATGCATATTATGATACCCCCCTAGGAGTTCCTCATAGAAATATCATAGTGAAGACGGCTCCTCCTGCATATAAGCACCTAATTCTGACTCTTTTAATTGGAGAAATAGGGCACCCTCTTTCAGAGGTGCTGGATAAGATTTCACAATTAAGCGATTTAGGGGAATGGGAAAAAGACAAATTGCCTCGAGAGAGAAGAGTAAACAGCCAGAGGATTCAGAGACAAAATAGACCCACAAGAAGGGAACTGTTTACTGCTCTATTAAGAGCTGGGGTGGACTTTAGAAGAATAGATGGTATTCCAACTGAAGAGCTGCATAAGCTGTACCAAGAAAAGGTACTTAGCATTAGAATGAACAGGGAAGCAGGAACCCCCCCCGCAGGTATTTCTGAATCTGAATCTTTGTATCCAAGTTTGCCCCACCTTCAGGGGGAATAGGAGATAGGCCAAGCCCCAGCCCAGATAAAAGAAATATGCAGAAGAGATTGCAGACCCCATATTGGTTTAACAATATATTGGAAGAATGGATCAACTACTGTGACTAGGGCACTGATTGATACTGGGGCTGAGGCCACACTTATCTATGGAAACCCTGATAAGTTTAAACATGGAACTCCTATTACCATCACAGGTCTAGGAGACACTGAAATATCAGCCAGACAGGTTAAAATAACAATGAAAATTGGGCAGTTACCTAAGAAGGAATATACTGTGGTTGTTGTACCCATTCCTGAATACATCATTGGAATAGATGTATTGAGAGGCATGACTCTGAATTTACCTGAAGGAAGATACCAATTTGCTGTGAAGAAGATAGGAATTAATACAGTTTTAGTAGGAAAACTAAAAATGGACCCAATCACTTTACCTGAACCTTCTGAAGTAATTACTTTAAAACAGTATCGTGTGCCAGGTGGGCAAGATGAAATTGCCACTACTATAAAGGAATATGTTGAAGCAGGAGTGTTAGTCCCTACAACCACAAGATGGAATAATCCTGTCTGGCCAGTAAGAAAATCAGATGGGACGTGGAGAATGACTGTGGATTATAGACAGTTGAATAAGGTGACTCCTTCTTTGTATGCTGCTGTTCCAGATACCATCACCTTAATAGAAAGGATCCAGAAATATGATGGGACTTGGTATGCAGTTATTGACTTGGCAAATGCCTTCTTCACCATCCCAATAGACTCTAAATAATGGGACCACTTCGCTTTCACTTGGCAGGGTAGACAATATACTTTCACTCGCTTGCCACAAGGGTACATACATAGCCCCACTATTTGTCACAGGATTGTGGCTGAACACTTGGATGAATTACAGCTACCTGGTGTACAGCTTACCCACTACATTGATGATATCATGATACAGGGAAAAGATGCGAAAGTAGTGGAAAGGAGTTTGACCCTTCTAATTGAGCATATGAGAAGTAAAGGGTGGGAAATTAACCCTGCAAAGGTTCAAGGACCAGCTCAGAATGTGAAGTTTTTGGGTATACAATGGAACAAGGGGCTACGGGAGATTCTTCCTCAAGCCCGACAAAAGATTCAGGATTTTCCTACCCCTACCAATAAGAAGGAGGCCCAAAAGTTTATAGGATTGTTTGGATACTGGAGGCACCACATTCCACATTTGGGACAGATTTTAAAACCTTTATATAGAGTCACACGGAAGAAATATGAATTCGATTGGGGACTTGAGCAGAGTAAAGCTTTTGAAGAAGCCAAGGCTGCCATACAATTGGCCCTAGATTTGTGGCCCATGCAAAATGGTCCAGTGGAATTGCAAGTGACTGTACAAGATGATTATGCAAACTGGAGCTTATGGCAAAAACAACAAAGCCGAAATGTACCTTTGGGATTTTGGTGTAGGAAACTCCCTTCATCTGGAGTCCAGTACACACCTTTTGAAAAGCAGTTGTTAGCTGCATATTGGGCTTTGGTGGAGACTGAACAACTGACTGTGGGCCATGAAGTGATATTAAGACCTGGAATCCCAATTATGACCTGGGTAATGAGTACCCCAGCTTCTCACAGAATTGGACATGCCCAAGAGGCTAGTATAATCAAATGGAAGTGGTATATTCAAAATAGAGCGAAAACAGGCAAAAGCGGAGTCTCTGCTCTGCATGAATCTATAGCAAACATAGAAATTGAGAGGAATGACACACCCCCTGAGCCAAAGCAACAGTTGGTACAGTCCACTGTAAAATGGAATGAGGGATATGATGTATTAACTGAGGAACAAAAGAGACATGCATGGTTTACTGATGGGACAGCAAAATATTTGGGGCAAAAAAGACATTGGAAAGCAGTGGCCTATAACCCATGTACTAGAAGGACTTTGGAAAGTACTGGGATAGGTGCAAGTAGCCAATATGCTGAACTTATGGAAGTATATCAAGCCATCAAAATAGAACAAGGAGGACAGTGTCATATATTCACTGATTCATGGGCGGTAGCTAATGGGTTAGCTACATGGATGCCCATGTGGAAAAATGAAAATTGGGAAATTCATGGTAAACAAGTTTGGGGCAAAGAATTATGGGAAGATATCTGGAACATGTCTTTGGTCACTGACTTGTCAGTTTTTCATGTAGATGCTCACGTGGCCCCCACCACACCAGAACGTGAGTACAATGCTCATGCTGATCGACTAGCAAAGATTGCTACTGAACGTATTGTTCCTACTTTGACAACAACTGATGATCCGGTATTAGCAAAATGGGTCCACCAAACAGCAGGCCATTTGGGGGTCCAGGCCACACACCAGTGGGCACAAGATCGAGGTATTAGTATCTCTCATTCACTGTTAAAACAGATAGCAGAAGAATGTCATATATGTCAATTGGAAAAGGAGCGAACTGTTCCTCGGGTAGTAACTGGAGAGATAGCAAGAGGAAAAGTCCCAGCCCAAATCTGGTAAATAGATTATATTGGTCCACTACCACTGGATAAAGGATGCAGATTTATATGTACTTGTGTTGATACCTATTCAGGTGTACTAGTAGCTTGTCCTTATAAGAATGCAACCCAGAAAAACACTTGTAAAACCCTAGATCTCATAAGTCTATATTATGGAACCCCAAAGCAGATTCAGAGTGACAATGGGTCACATTTCAAAGGCAATGAAATGAAGAAGTATTGTATACTAAACAATATAGAATGGATATATCATATTCCATATTATCCAGAAGCATCTGGGTTAATTGAAAGAATGAATGGATTACTGAAAGAACAGTTGAGGAAGTTAAGTTCCAAAAATTCATATCAACATTGGAAGGATAATTTGTTCATGGCTTTGCGTAATTTGAATAATAGACCATTGGGAGGAAGTACACCTCTAGCCAGAATGATGACCCCCAATCTGCAAATTAGAAAACAACAAACACACAAGATCCCAAATATTGAGTATTGGACCTTGAGGCCAGATGTCCTAGCACCGTACCCAGGACCACCTGGTTCGGTGGGGTATGATTTACATTGTTTAGAGGACTTTTGGTTGGACAGGAAAGAAGTAAGAAAAATTTCCACTGGGATATGCATAAGAATCCCTAAAAATCACTTTGGGCAGATTTTACCCAAATCAGGATTAGCAGCTCAAGGAATACATGTATTGGCTGGAGTAATAGATTCTAATTATCAAGGAGAAATTGTTGTAACATTCCAGAATTTAGGTGAGGGGCCCATACAGATTCACAAGAATGATAGGATAGTTCAAGTGATTATCGTTCCTTGTAAAACAATGCCACTTGTAAAAACTGACCCTCCTTCCAAAATAACTTTCACAGGAACTGAAGGATTTGGTTCTAGTGATAGAATAAAATCAGGAGCTAAAGTATGGGTAAAACGGAAGCCAGATGATGTTCCAAAGGCTGCAGAGATTATAGCATATGGGAAGGATAACACTGTAACTATTGTTTATTCTGGAGAAGATGATTACAAAATTGTACCCTTAAATCATTTATTCTACCGTGAGTGAGGCTACAATAGTCTGGTTATTGTCTCTTTGCTTCTTCTTGATTTTTTGTTTGTTCACCTTGTTTGTTAGATTTGTTTCCACAGGCTTGGTACCCTCCATCTGTAGATGCCTGATAGCTTAAGCTGGATGTCACCCCCTGTCTGCAACTGTGATGTGTCACCCTTGGACCTGGCATCAAGCATATTAAGAACTGACCTCTCAAATGGGACCCCTAAGGACAGGGACAGCTCTACATCCGATTTCAGCGGCAAGTAGCCATAGAAGAAGAGATCTTCACCCCTTACCACAAGATTTTGGGGCCCCATTTGTTTGGGGTGGGGGGAATGATGGGGAGCTTGTGCTCAAGCCCCACCCTAAAATATGGTTTTTTGTGTTTATTGTGTGCTATTCTTGTTATATTGTTGTGAAATTTTGTTGACACCAGTTATTCCTACTGTATTTTTGCCAAGTAAGGGACATGAAAGATCTTGGGGCCGAATGTAAGGGTTATGGGATTTAAAGATCTCCCAAACCCTTACGATTTGCTGTATAGAAACAAAAAAAAAAAAAAGAAAAGCCGAGCAAACGTTCCTGTGGTTGGCAGTTGGCGGCAGTTGCCTTTTTTTTTTTTTTTGAGTTAGGACTCCTGCTGAGGACTGCCAGAGGCCAGAGCTGCTGGGAGCGCTCTTCCAGGACACTGGGTGGTTGCTGTGAGTGGGGAGAGGAGGACCTTTGCCTGAGGTAGCCTGTTCTGTTTTAAAGGCTTGAAAATGTGGGTGCTTTCTACTTTATCTACCTGTGCCAATGTCATAACAATTCTGATGGCTTTCACTTTCTGGTTTTGGGACTCAGTCTTTTGGTATCTTAATAAATTTTCTAGTTTATTTCCCCAAATGGCAAACCTGACGTATTTTGTGATGGATAATTATATCAGCATATTTGTAATCTCTATAGGCATTGTGAATATGGCATTGCTGATACAGGAGTCTAATGTTGGATTGCTCTGCTTGGTTTGCTTCCTTTGCCTGGTCATGTCACCACACAGTCACATGAACCCTGGGCTTTTTGCCACAGTAGGACTCTGCCACTATATAGTGGAGCTTCGTTGCAAATGCTGGGGTTTTCTCAGCTGCCTGAGGTGTTACTTGGGTGCCATCTCTGAAGCCTCCACATGCTCTGGCAGGCTGGTCACAAACCCCAGGACCTCCACCCTAGACCACAATCCAGATCCAAGCAGATTAAAGCAAGAGCTATTACCCCTTAGACTGGTTGCTTGGTTCCCCTACACTCTGCAGGCCAGGTGCTGAAGCTTCCACGTGGTGGTGGCTAGAACGAAGCCCTCAGCGGCTTCCCACCCCGGGGGCAAAAACCAATGCACTCCCAACTACTGGGTCGCAAAATCCATGCTGCAATGACCTCTCACTTTGTCCTTAGCATCTATGTGTTGATAATTCTGGACCACCATAGCTGCTGGTGATCTGTAGTGCCTCCAGCTGGTGGTTGGTCAGGCCTGCCCTGAGGCTAAAACCTCAGTGTGGGGCTGGGCTTGGCTCCCAGAGCACTGTGCTGGTCAATTCCTGCTGGCCTGCTGCACTGTCCTCAGTGGGAGGTTAGCTTCTCTGTGTCATTTTGTGGGTTCTGTAGCTCCAAAGTTTGTTTAGAGTCCCCTTTTACATGAATTAGAAGTGGTGGGAGCCAGAGCCACACGGAGGTCCTGTTTCTACTCCACCATCTTGACTCTGCCCCCCTCCCTTATTAGATTTTAAGCTATTGCAGTGCAGAGTCTATATTTTATTAATTGTATTTCCAGTGCTTATCATAATGCCTGGCTCATAGTAGTTGCTTAATAAATGTTTATTGGATTGGATTGGACTGGAAGTATTTTGTGCCTCCAGATGTTCTTATAGCAGGTTCTCCTTTGAAGATTCTGTACAATCTGTTGAGGGGTTGCTTTTTTTTAACCTATCTATTTATGTAGATCCTATTTAATTTGTGGATCAGTATATATCAGTATTATTTTAACCTGGTGAACAACTAGGTCCTTTGCCTCGTCTTATGGATAGGGTTTGTGAATAACCATTCTCTCGTTTTCTTTTCTTTTTTTTTTAAGCAATTGGGGTTAAGTAACTTGCTCAAGGTTACATGGCCAGTTATTTCTGGGTGTGGTGCTAAGTATCTGAGCCCAGATTCAATCCCAGGTCATCCTGACTCTGGGGCCGGTGCTCTTACTCACTGCGCCACCTGGCTGCCCCTATTCAATCATTTTCTTGACACTGAATTGGAAACACTGAATGTTGGTCATTAACTCTGTCCATTTTTTTTTAATTAAGGCAACTACACAATGCAGAGATTTAATATAAAATGTTCTACTAAATAAAAGCCCAAGGGAGAAAAAGAGAGAAAGAATCTCTTGACTTTCCTTTCTAAATATAATCATATATATATATATGTGTATATATATATATATATATATATGCATACATACATACAGAGAAAGATAGAGAGACAGAGAGAGAGAGAGAGTATCTTTTATACCCTGTTTTCCAGGCAACCTTATTACTTGCAAGGTAATTATTCCAATAGGATTGGAGAAGAAGTAGTCAGATTTTGGAGTTTGCATGGACTAAAAAAAGATGAATTTGCTTAAAAATAAAAGATTTTATTTTTATTTTTCCCCATTTTCCTATTTCACCCATAGGATTTTATAACTGGAAGGAACCATAAAAATCACTTTTTCCAATACCCAAATAAGATATTTGAGGTTCAGAGAGGGTATGTAACTTGCCTAAAGTCACAAAAGAAATAAATAATATAGTTTCAACTTGAAATCCTGTCTTTAGACTCCAAATCCATAGTTGGATGTTTCTAATTGATCCATTAGTTATGAAAAAGGCTTCTATCCTCTCTTCTAAGAATTAATTTGAAATCTTTAAGACCAGAAGACTGGCAAAGTGTCTCCTTCTTTAAAAGCATATAATAAAATTCATGAAATCAAGTAATAAACAAATGTTTTAAGCACCAAAGGCAAAAAAAAAAATGCAGTGAACTAGACAGGGCCCCTCCTTTCCAGTATTTTACATGTAATATTAAAGACATGCAAATAAATAACACTTCTCAAGTACCGAAATGGATCCATGGTCATACACACACACATATGTCCCTTCCAACAAAACATATAACATAAGACTCTTCTTGTCCGCACCTTCTAATAAATTGATCACATGGAGTCCTCCACCACCTAACATGCTAGTGGTCTTTGATATATACTTATTTTAGACAACTGCATAGATACATCCTTTTAGTCAATAATTAAAAGCATTGCTAAGGAACACATGATTAAGTACCAAATGAATCATACAGACAAGGAGTTCTCTTTCTAGGAGTGGCTATTATCTTTCATCTCCATATCCCCAGTGTGCATGACATCCTTTAATAAAACTTCAGTGTATCTTTGTTATTATTCTGTTCCACAGGGTTTCCCTCAATCTAGGTAGGAAGTTTGCTAACTTAGATTATAGGTTTTGTTTTGTTTTCTTTTTGTTTTCCCTTGGTAGGAATTCTCTATAGACACACCAGATGACTTCCAGGGAACATGAACAAGATGGAGGACTAAACATTTTCTCTTATACTCACAACCCCTCAGACCTATTCAAAACAAAAATTATGCACCAAAGATAAGGCAACTTTAGCTTTCTTCATGGTCTAAGAATCCAAGAGAAGGTTAAAAAAAAAACATGAACTGATCTTAACTGACTCTGAGCTCACCCAACAACCCTGCCCTACCTTCCAAGTTACCAGAAGCGAAGCCTAGCTAACACACCCAAAGACAAGATATACCCTTTCAACAAAATCCATTCTTAAACTCTGATCTGCCCTCCTTCTTTCCAGTGCTGTGAAGACACCAGCTCCATGCTTGAGCCTTGATATTCAGCCCTTCGGGAGCAAAAGCCTACTGGGGGCTGCAACTCAGAAGCACCAACACTATGAAACTGAAATTATGGTGCTGGGTTAGAGAAATGAGGAACAGAGGGCATAGAATAGGTCACCAGAACAGGACACTACATGTATTGGGGTGGGGGTGTCAGTTCTCACCACCCAGAATTCATCTGGGCAGAGACATAGGCTGGTGAGCTAAATTGTCCAGTATGGTAGAAGACTGAGACACTGACATATAGTCCCCAAGGAAACCACAATTGGCATCATAAAGTAAATGATAAGGGAAACAAGGAAGAAAAAATGAAATTACAAAAGATTTCAGGAAGAAGCAAAACAACGACTTTGAACTCAAATATATTTGACATGGCTTCCAGATTGAGTGAGATAAGGTATCTTTGAATAAATACTGCAAAACAAATGAAAATTTTTTGCCACTTGATCAGACAGAGGACCTGTGGAATTTGAGGAAAATATAGAGCCACAACTCTATTCCTAGATGGTTTAAATGAGAAATAAAATTGATAGCAGAATGTATGTCCTGCACAGCAAAAATGAGCAGAATAGAAAAAAAAATATAATCTATAATGGCAAACCTCATGTAAGAAACAAAGAGAAAATAATGAATTGAAGATTCAAATACACAGAAGTGGATAAACTAGAAGAAGAAAAGTAAAACACAATAATGTTAAAAGAACATTTGATCATTATTCAAGCAAAACATATTTATCTTGAAGACAGGATGCATAGAAACAAGCTCCACCCAAAATAATATGACAAGACAAAAGAAAAAACATCATAATGAAGGAAACAATAGAAGAGAACTACCCAGAACTTCTGAACATAGGAAATTAAATTCCAATTGAAAGTATTCATAGATCACCTTCAGAAAAAAAAAAAAAACCCAAGGCTGAAAATTCCAAGATACATCATGTTTAAATTTAACAACTGAATTCAGAAATAATTTCTGCAAGCCATCAGGAGAAAGACTTTCAAATAAAAAAGAAGAGGTATTTAAATAATGCAAGGCTATTCTGTACCTACTCGAAAAAGGAGGAGATAATGGTATAATATATTCCTAAGAGCAATGTGGGGGATGGGGGTCGGGAGCTCAGGATGCAGCCCAAGGTGACTAATCCTACAAATCCAAACTTTACTATAAAGATAAAAATATGGACATTCAATAATAACACATATACACACACACTCACACACTAGAGGCAGCTGGTGGAATACCAAGATCACTAAGATCTTAGTGCTAGATCACTAAGCCTATAGTCAGGAAGAACCCAAGTCCAAATCTAGTCTTAAATATTTATTACCTATGTTACTCTGGATAAGATACTTAAACAATGCTTGCATCAGTACCCTTAATTGTAAAATGGGGACAATAATAGTACTTAACCTTTTATGGCTGTTGTGAATATTAAATGACTTAATATTCATAAAAGCACTCAGTGTGCTGCCAGACACAAAGTAGGTGCTATATAAATGCTTATTCCCTTTCCCTTCCCTAACTAGTCCACAGTAATGAATTTTTACCTTTTAGTTAGTCATAGAAAATACTTAGTTCATAACAAAGACTTAGAAACTAAATACCAAGGAAAATAGAGTAAAAATACAATATTATGTCCTTTCTCTAAGAGTTTACTCTACCATGATTACATAGATACTTAGTGGGAGTATCCCTCTATAAAGGGACATAAATATAGAAAGTATATATGACCAATGCACACACAGAAGAGCAACTTATGCCTCTGCCATCACAAAGCTGCTCATGTCTTCTACTGAAATTATCATGTTTCTTAATGCTGTATTTGCTCTGCACCATATGTTATTTTCTACTGCAGCTTCATATTAAATCTGACAGTTATTAGGGTCAATAAACACTCTAAGACATCATCCACTAGGATGGTTATAGATCTTATGTTTCTTTTAGCCACTTCCATCCACATTGGGTGAAGGAGGGCTGACATGATTAGTAAGTCTCTGCCCTATGATAGAAAGAGGTCATAGCTCTTTCAAGCTGCTCTATCAGCTATCTCAACTACTAGCTATGAAGTTTCCTTCTCCTTAGAAAAGGCTATACCAAGAAGTAGAGGTTCAAGTTGAGATTGGGTATCACCTTTGGATTTTTCTATAATTCTTCTATTAACTGCTGTTGTTATCATTGTTTTTATTGTACTAAGACATACTTCATGCCCCATCCATATTGGATTTTCCAGGCCATCTTGCCATCAACCCAAGACTTCTTGCTCTGATCCCCCACCCCCGCTTTCTACCTCTTCCTACCTCTTCCTCTGGTGTCTATAGTTAGTCAGATGTAATGATCCAATAATAAACCATGTTAACATTGTTCCCAGAAGGGCAATGACTTCCCTATGAATCAATTCATGGATCCTTAAAATTCCCAGACATGCCTTTCTCTGGCCACCACTCCAGAATATATGTTGTCTCCCTCCCCCCCAATTAGAATCTAAGATCAGAAGCTATCTCACATTTTTATTTGTATCCTCAGCACCTAAGTCGGTGCCTGAATTCATCCTATTCCTTTCATTAGAACGTTTCTCTGAATCTTTCTGTCACCCAACTTATGTTGATAGCTCCATTTTGGCTTTCTGGATTTGTCATAAACCCCTGAATGAGATAAACCTTCTCATTGTGTACTTCCTTCAAATGGGCAGGGGATTAAGAAGAACTATAGTAAAGAAATAATTTCAACATCGATCCAGCAGCCCATCTTGCTTAGTTTGTTGTTGTTGTGGTGGTGGTGGTGGTAGTGATGGTGTTGTTGTTTTTCTGAGGGGGTGGGGTTTGTTTTGTTTTTTTGCAAAATTGAAACTGCTCCACTGGGAGAATCTGTAGAGGCATCAGAATTTTTTTCTCAACCCCATCAGCACCTTACAGAATGGCCCCTCTTTCTAATCTTATAGCCTGGTCTCTCTGCCTGACTTCTTAGCATTATCAGTGTGGATATTCTCTAAAAAATCCATCTGTGCTATCTTATAAAACCTGAAACTGCCTCTCTGAAACTTCTATCCATTACTCCTAATTCTCCCCTCTGGGGCAGCACAGAAGGGTAGAAGCAAATGGATGGAAATTACAGAAAGGCATATTTAGGCTTGATGGGTGGAAAAATTTCCTAGCAATTAGAGCTATTCAAGGGTAGAATGGGCTTCCTTGGGAGACAGTAGGTTCTCCTTCACTGGAGGTCTTCAAGCAAAGGCTGGATGAACACTTGTCAGAGATGTTGTAGAGGGGACACTTGTTCTGGTACAGGTGGGACTAGATAGCGTCTGAGGTTCATTCCAAGTATAAGTGTCACCACAATGATCATAGCATTAGGAAACTAAAGAATTGTAAAATTAGTGCCCTGGATTACATTTTCAATTTTGGATGAATATCCACTTGCCTGATTTCATTTAGACCTGCCCCTTTGAGCCTGTGCTAAATATTAAATCTCTATTAACCCATGAGCTAAGCTGTTCTAGCTCAATTTCATTATCTCATTTACAGATTAGATATCATCACAGTTTTAATGGAAATTTAAAGTAGGCTCTGGTCAGCCATGTGTTATAAGGAGGGGGAAACATTACTTTCAATCACATAAAGTCATTTATATTCCTTTGGATTTATATTCCTTTTATTCCTTATAAGTCATTTGGACTTATTTTCCTTTTTTCTCTTCTTTCTTTTTTAAGTACAATAGTGTTTTATTTTTCCCAATTACATATGAAGATAATTTTCAACATTCATTTTTTGAAAGATTTTGAGCTCCAAATTTTTCTTCCTCCCTCCCTAAGATGGCAGGCAATCTGATAGGGGTTATACATGTGCAATCATGTAAAATATACTTCCATATTAATTATATTATGAAAGAAGAAACAGAAAAAAGGTAAAAAAAAATCTAAAAAGACAAAAAAGAGAAATAGTATGCTTCAATCTGTATACAGATTTCATCAGTTCTTTCTCTGGATGTGAATAGAATTTTTCCACATGAATTTTTTATAATTGTCTTGGATCATTGTATTGCTGAGAAGAGCTAAACTATAATTAATCATTGCACAATGCTACTGTTACTGTATAAAGTGTTCTGGTTCTCCTCATTTAGGTCAGCATCAACTAATGTAAGTCCAGGTTTTCCTGAAATCTGCCTACCCATCATTTCTTATACCAACAATTGCATTCCATTAGTATTGTACAACTTATTCAGCCAATCCCCAATTGATGCGTATTCCCTTAATTTCCACTTGTTTTCCACCACAAAAAGAGCTGCTACAAATATTTTCATATGTGTAGGTGCTTTTTATGATCTCTTTGGGATTGAGACTTAGTAGGGGAATTGCTGAATCAAAGGGTATATGCACAGGGACAGGACAGCTAAGTGGTACAGTGAATAGAGCACTAGCCCTGGAGTCAGGATGGCCAGAGTTCAAATCTGAATGCAGTTTGCTAGCTTTGTTACCTTGAGCAAGCCACTTATCCCCAATTTCCTTGACTTCCCCCCTCCACAAAAAGGGGTATAGGCACAGTTTGATTGTCCTTTGGTCATGTTTCCAAATTGCTTTCCAGAATGGTTGGATCAGTTCACAACTCTACCAATAGTGCATTCATTCTTTGCACATTTTCCAGGGCACTATGAAATCTGACAATTTGGTTTATTTTTTATTACTTATACAAGCCAAGAGGGAGGGAAGGAGTGAGAGAACATGCAAAAGGCACTAGATTTAAGGTCAGATGACCTAGTAGCTAATCCCACATCTGCTATTTGGTAACTACCCATTTGGCTTTGTCACTTAACAACTCTATGTGTCAAGTTCTACAGAGTTTTCCAATTCTAAATCCTAGAATCAACTTTTTTTTAGTTTTATTTTGTTTTGCTTAGGAAAGGAGATGAATAAGAAAGGAGGTCAATCATGGAATAATGGGAAAACTGAGAATAAAGAGTTTTGTGTTTTCGTGTTGGCTCTATTACTACTGATCTATAAATTAATTAACCTCTATGAATGTTAGTTTCCTCGTTTGTGTCAAAACAACATATAATCTCAGTGTTAACAGGTACCTCAGTGGCCATCTAGACTTCAGACCTCTACACTATCCCAATATCTACAATATCCCAATCTACAATATCCCAAATAAATCATTCCTTTCTGAATGTGATCCAAAAGTCATGGCAGCTGCCAAAACAGGCTCTTTGTTTGAAAACTCTATGCAAACAGAGGCCATCAGGCTCTTGATGACTTCAACATGAGCACCTATCTCACTGCTCCTCAAGCTTATCACCCATTATGCTGCCTTGTGGGATGGCTGGGGCAAGGGAAGATTTTTTTGAGGTAGTTTGATGTGGTACTGAATAGAGAGCTAGGCATAGAATAAGAAAGATCTGAGTTCAAGTCCAGTGTCAGATACTTAAGTAGTTCTGTAAGACACTTTACAAGTCACTTAATCTCCCTCTGCCTTAGTTCTTCAACTGTAAAATGGGAATGTCACACCTACCTCCCAGGAGTGTTGTGAAAATCAAATGAGATAATGACTGTAAAGTGCTTAACACAGTACCTGGTACATAGTAGACGGTCAATAAATGTCTGTTTCCTCCTTCCTCACATTCAACTTTATCCCTGACTGAATTCCTGTAACCTGTCCATACACTTCTACACTAAGCTTTCTTATGAGTGCCAATAAAGCACCCATCCTCCTGTTGCTACAAGAGGGCTGCCCTAAATTTGTGTGACTGTAGGTATTTAATAAATGCTTATTTATTGATGGATACAATTCTTATTGATTATTGTTCCTGAATCTAATATAGTAGATAGAGCACTAGGTTTGGAGTCAAGAAGATATGGATGTAAGTCCTGCCTCAAATTCTTAAAAATTGAGTGAGCTTATGAAAATCATTTCGTTTTCTCAACCCTCAGTTTACTCAGCTGTAAAATGAGGATGAGACTATGTTTAATACACATACACCTCAGGACTGGTGTGGCAATCAAGTGATATAACATACTTTGCAGATCTGAAAGCATTATACAGATGCCAGATGTTCCTCTGCTAATGTCATTTTCACATCTTCTAACCCTAGTCCTCACTTTCTTACTTCTCTTACTCTTTCTGAGGATGTTGACCTTAAGCAAATTTCTCTCTGTCTCTATACCTTAGTCGTCTGATTTGTAAAATTGGAATAATGGAAAATTCCTTGACTACTTCAGGGCTATATAAAAAGGACTTCACAGATATTAAGGCCCTACAGAAATGTGAGTGATTTTGTGAGAGGAAAAAGAACAGACAGACAAACAAAATCCATTTCAAAGAGGAAGGAGCTGTGGGTTACTTTCCTGAAAATATATGTCATTGGAAATTTCTTCTAGGAAGTAGCTATATTCTTCTCCCCCCTTTTTAATGATTAGATTACCTAGATTCACCCAGAAAGAAATCTCCATTAACCTCTTGGCCTAGGAGGTGACTAAAAAAATTAATTGGAGTTTTCTGAATTGGAGCCCATCCCACAGAGGTATAGATGCCCTCCTCATCTAATTATTAAGTTTCACTCTCTAGGCTTAAATGTCCTGAATGTCCTCAAAGAGTTAATTCCTTGTGGATTGAAGAAAAGGAGTTGCTCTCTTTCTTTTTTGCTTTGTTTTGTTCCTTCTTTCTCACTGCTTATTCCATTGGTTATAATTCATCTTTACAACTTGACTAATATTTAATGTGAAGGTATTTGTAGAACCTATATCTGATTACATGCCACCTTGGGCGGGGAGAGAGGGAGGAAGAGAAAATTTGGAACTCAAGGGATTGTGGAATTGGATGTTGTAAACTAAAAGGGAATAAATAAATAAATTTATCTAATTAAAAAAAGAGTTAATTACTTTGTTAAAATGATCATGTGGATATTAATCATGGTTAGGCTGTATTACGCTAAAAACAAAATGATGTGCTAGAAGGGTGTGACTACTGATGCAACGTGTTTGCTGATGCAAGCTGCCCCAAAATGGGCCTGTGTTTGTTTATTCCTGGATCAAAGGCTTACAAGGATTCTCATCATGAACACTACTGTTAAAAGCCTCATCAAGGGTCTGATGATAAACCTGTGTTGTGTTTGTTTGTATTTTTTTTTCCACATTCAGAAATTTCTCTAGAGTTCTTCTGCCATTGGAGTTTTCTATGCCTCATTTCAGCACAAAGTGGATTACAGGCTTTGACAAAACAACTTGGAACAGAATCTGCTAAAGCTGTTGACTTTGGGGAATGGAGGAATATACTTCTCTGCTTAAATTCTTTTAGTCAGTAATTCAAATATGACTGGGAGAAAAGCAGTTTGTAAGACTTGGCCTCTGTGCAAAAGAGTCTCTTGAGCAAAGAAAGCTTTCTTGATACATGGCTGCTTCTGACCTGCCTTTGGTTTGAGCACTAGAATTCACTCCTTGTCATTCTCACTAAGCTTTGGCTTTGAGAATTAACATCAGTACTCCTTAGGATGACCCACTATCATCCCTGTCCCCTCCTACTCTCCCCCCCCCCAAAAAAAATACTTTGCCAAAACTTTAATTTCAGAGAACATAATTTAATACCTCCTTCAAACCTTAGAGTCTAACACTAAATAATACATATAAGAAGTAGTTGTTGGTGTAAATTTTTACATTTGTCAATATTATCATCATCCTCATTCCATTAACTGGTCTGTGCTCTTGGAGAAATCACTTCTCTTCTCAGATTATTTCCTCGGACAAAAGATTATGGAAGACTGAAAGATCTCTATATCTTCCTTCAAGTGAGACATTCAAGGATTATATAATACTGCCTTGGGATCACAGCTAGATCTGGTTCTCCTAGACAGCATCCCTAATAAGTTCACAACTGGACTTTCAGTTGAATTCAAGTATCCCAGCCAAGAGGCATCTGCTTGTGGCTTGTGGACACTGACCTGAGAGAAGACAAGCTTTCTTGACTTCCCTGATACGCACTGCTGCCTTGTCTTGCTATTTCTTGTCTTAAGACTCAGTTTTCTGGGACTTTCTACTTAATTCACAAAAGCCTCTTATCCCTTTAGCTTTTTCTCTTCTCATATTCTCATATAGCAAATCTTTGCCACTAAAACATTCTATCTTGTGTCACAGCTTCCATTTATTTACACACACACACACAAACACACACACACACATATTACATGGCATGTCTTACCACCTCAACCTGCTATGAAACATTATACTCCTTGAGAGTAAAGGCTGTGTAATGCCATGCACAGAAGCTTTCCAGAAGAACTACTACTGTGAACAACTTTTTTAAGGTTCTGATTACTCAGTATAGTGGTCACTCTATTTATTCCACAACAAAAGCAAAACATCCATGGAAAATCAAGGTACATCTTAATTCAAAATACAACATTGACCATATTTACAACTTATCACAGAAAATCACAATATAATATTCACAACATAGTCTCAAAGTAAAATAGTCATTCTTAAGTTAACTCAATCAGTCACTTATCAGTAGTATCAAAGTACACAGTCAAAGTCTTCCACTCTTGGGGCAAAGTCTTGATTAAATCAGTCACTTATCAGTAACAATAGTCAAAGTATTCAATGTACAAATCAGTCACTTATTCAGCAAAGTCTTACTAAGTATCATACACAAAACCCTCCACCCCTTAGGTCTCTAGTAAACTATAATTCCATAATTACTCAGTACCCAAGAAAAGGGCTTTTCATCTTGAATTGGGGCCTGTTCTCAGATTCCCTGGATCCCCTTCCATGGACCCAGATTCTACCTGGATTGACCAGACTGTCACCTGAATTCAATGGCAGACAGCTCCCAGTTCCTTGACCAGCTCTCTGGGCAGGTCCTGCTCCACACAGAGCTTCACAGGGTCTGGTCCATGTCAGCTCCTTCATCATTTCTGCTCCAGGGAACTCAAGGTTCAACCAAGTCACAAACAAAGTCTCAGCATCCCAGTCATGCTTCAGTCACCTGGGCTCCTGGACTCCTGGATCCTGGCTCTAGCTACTGGCTCTGGCCTCTTGGCTCTGGGCTCCTGGCTCTGGGATCCTGTTCAGAAGAAGCTCTACCACCACAAGTTTTCAGGACTCAGTTCTCCATTCTTCTGTAGCTGTTCTGCCACCAGATCTCAGGCTGTGTCAGAAATTCTGACTGTGCCTCTCTGGGGCTTTTCTTATATATACTGTATTACCTACTTCTTTCAGCCAATTTCCTGTTATGTCAGTAACAAGGGGACAGGAGTTCATACCTTCTGTTTCCCTAATAGAGGCTTGATCAGTTACTAAGTGCTAAGTACCTGCTACTTTTGCCAAAAAAAAGGGATCTTCAAATTCAAAATTACATTACCATTACAGACTGTCATTTTTATCTCCCACTATTTTGAATACAACAACCTTCCTTAATAGATGATTGTTGAATTTTATTTTCCACCTTCCCTCCTTTTATCACATTTCTCATTAATTTCTCTCTCATATGACAACTTCCCAGTCTTCTATCTCTCCTTTTGCCTCACTCCTGTTAGGTTTTCCTTTCTCTTCATCATAGCCTCCAGTCATTCTACTCATCAAGTCTCCAAGTCTATCACTCTCATTCTCCTCCTTTCACAAATCTTGAAACTATAGTTAGCTAACTTAACAATGAAATGTCCTCTACCCTTGATCCCTTGATGATGATTCCTTGATCCCTTGGTGACTCATGTCTTCCCAAATTCCATGTGGACTACCATGACCATTTGTCTTTTCTTCTCCCATACCTATGCTGAATGCCACTGAAGTGTTACTTAAATTGCCAGACAGTTCCACCAAAAATTCATGTCATCTAAATTTACTGTGCAATGATACTCTTATTCTTTCCTTATTTACCTATCACACTACCCATGGTAGATATTCCAAAATTTCTTTTCTTCCCTCAAGGCTCCTATACCATTGCATCTCTTGACCTGTCAGAAGAATATCTCACTTCTTACTTCCCTGAAAAAAAAATAGGAGCTATATATCATAGATTCTCACTTCTTCCTTGTTCTATAGATATAAATTTTTCTATACCATTCCTTTATTCTCCTCTCCCCTGTTATAGACTCTGGCAAAAAAGGTAGCCCTCCTTACCAAGACCAATGGTTCTACCTGGGCTGTTGAATGCATTCCCTCTGTCTCTACTGGTATCTGGCCATTCCATTCATTCTACCCCACTACACAGCCCTATCTTTAATCTCGCCATATTCACAGACTTTTTTTTGCTAAGCTGCTGTCTACAAATAGGTCTCCCCCATTCTTTAAATTCACCACCAGATTCAGATTTTTTGGACTAGACTTAACTCCATCATGGTCCCAGGAAACTTCAAAGTACCTTGAGATTGACTCAGCCTTGGTTCTCATGCAATAAATGTTCCCTCAATAACCACTGACCTTCTGATTAGAGAGAAGAGCAAAGAACTTCTGTCACAGCCTACATTTAAAGATGGCTCCTAAGCTAGTAATCTTTTCATTTCCTATCAGCTAAACAACTTTGAATTAGACTGTTAGGTATGATCCCTTTACCTTCCCCCACTGTTAGCTTCCTTTGGTGTGTTATTTTCTTCCCTCCTCCTTAGATTGTAAATGCCTTGAGGGCAGTGTCCATCTTTTTTCATATTTCTATCTTCAGCACTTAGCATTGGTGACTAGCATGTAGTAGAGACTGATTGTTGGCTTAGCCCTGCCATTCTACCAACCTTTCACCTTATATATATATATATATATATATATATATATATATATATATATATATATATATATATATATCTTCCTTTAAATAAATAAACTATAATAAGCAGTTCATATAAGCACACTAATATGCACTGGTAGAGTTGTTAATTGATATAAACATTTGGAAAATAATTTATCATTCTTTTTAAAAAATTGCATAATTATTCACATGCCTTGACCTAGCAATCCCAGTATGATTGAGACATTTGGGCATATATCCTCAAGGAAATCAAAGATAGAAAGAAGTGATTATTATATACAATAATATTCACAATGCATTTTTTATGACAGAAAAAAAGTGGAATCAGAGTGTTAGTTCATCAACTGGAGAATGACTAAAGAAATTCTGTTTTTAAAATGTAATAAAATATTATAGAACTATAATATTATGAATATGAAAAATTCAGAGGAACTTGGGGAAATTTACATTAAATGATATAACATCGATCCATAGCTACAGAAATAAAATTCAATATAATTCAACAAGTTTACAGAGAAGCAAATTATATGTAACTATGCAGAATAAATATAAAAGGATAAATGCAAAAATATATGGTAGTTAAATATGGTTGCTGTCCTTCATCCTCTAAGAAGACCAAAATGACATCACTATGCTAGAGTGAAGTTTCAATGTGTCTGACTGTGGCTGATCACACGAATATGAGCTCAGAATGCTCTACCACAGGTAGGGCACAAATAGGCATGTGAACATTTGGGGTGGATACTCTCAACTTGCACATCCTGTCTTTTCTTTGAACTCTTTCAATTCTGTTTTGCTCATAGAGCACAGCACCTTCTGTAATGTGGGCATGCCATACTGAGCAGTCCTGTGTCACTGTCTCCCTTGTCACACAATCAATTCCAAAGTTAAGAGGGACCTTGAGAGTGTCCTTGTATCATTTCTTCTGACAACTATGTGAACACTGGCCCTGTGTGAGCTCTCCATAAAACAGTCTCTTTGGCAAAGATACATTTTGCATTTAAACAACATGACCAACCCATCAGAATTGTGCTCTCTGAAGCAGAATTTGAATGGGAATTTAGTTCAAGTAAGGCACTCAGTGTCTAGTAGTACCTTATCCTACCAGGTGATCTTCAGAATCTTCCTAAGACAACTCAAATGGGAATTATTCCATTTGTTGGCATGGTACTGGTAGACTGTCCAGGTTTCAGAGGCATTCAACAATGAGGTCAGCATCACGATTCTATAGACTTTCAATTTGGTAGTCAATCTAATACCTCTTCTCTCCCATAGTTTCCTTTGGAGCTTCCAAATGCTGAGCTGGCTCTGGATTTGCCTGCATCAACATCATTATCAATGTGTACATCTCAGGAAAGTACACTATCAAGGTAACTGAACTTATTCAAAACTTCTCCATTTGCTGTAACCAATGATTCCACATGTGAATGGTTTGGTGGTGAGGTTAAGCAAGTTAAATATAAAATAGTTAAGAAAGAAGAGTATTAGCCATTGGGGGGAATGAAGAAAAGCTCGTGTAGAAGTTGGTAGCTATGCTTCATCTTGAAGGAAAAGAGGAAGACATTTCAGGAAGTAGTGACAGCCAATATGGATGTGGAAAATGAAGTACCATGAATGAAGAACACAGAAATGACCAGTTTGGCTGGATCACATAGTAAAGGAAGGGAAGTAGCATTCAGTGAAACCATAAAAGTAGGAGGGACCAAGTTGTAAGGGAATTTAAATGCTACATAGAGGAGTTGATATTTGGCTCTTAACCTTGGAGTCTTCCTTATCACTCTTTAGTAAAGCCCTTCACCTACCATATCTAACCAAGGCCTGTTAAAACGAGCTGCCACATTGCTCAGATATGTCTTCTTCCCTTCTCTCAT
Source organism: Petaurus breviceps papuanus (assembly GCF_028583685.1). Classification (NCBI taxonomy): domain Eukaryota; kingdom Metazoa; phylum Chordata; class Mammalia; order Diprotodontia; family Petauridae; genus Petaurus; species Petaurus breviceps. The sequence continues at coordinate 5,668,788 of NW_027187298.1, read as the reverse complement.
GTGACCATCACTCCAGTTCAGGCCTGTTACCTGGACTATTGTAAAAATATCTAATTTCCAATTAATCCCAAATTAAGCTAGTCTTGCCACTCATATTCGAGGTTCAAAATGTAGTAAGCACCGATGGCAAATAAAATTCAATTAAATCCAGCTTTACTGATTTTACTTTAAGAGAACATACTTCTAAATTGAAAAGGACATAAACATGACTCCCCTTAAGTTATACAGTCACTAGGTCAAGAAACTCAGAAAGGCATCCCTGAAAGCAGTAAGAGTTAAATAATTGCCACTGAAACAAATTTATTTGATATTTCATGTACAACCATCTTTTTTAAATTTTACTATGTTATGGAAATGTTTACTTTATTTCTTAAGTTTAGAATAAAATAAATATAATTTAAAAATAAAACAAAATGAGATTACATTAACTGGACACTAAAATGCCTTCTAGCTCTAAATCTATGGTCCTATAATCTTTTAGGGCAATTGGGGTGAAGTGATTTGCCCAAGGTCACAAGGCTAGTTTTTGTGTCATGTGTCTGAGGTCAGATTTGAACTCAGGTCCTCTGACTCCAGGGCCAGTGCTCTATTCACTGCACCACCTAGCCACCCCATATGGCCCTATAATCTTAAGAATTATCAGTGTCTTCCTATTGCTTCTAAAATAAACTATAAAGGTCATTGGGTTGAAATAAATGATCTACATGATCTGGCTCTAGTCTGTTTCTAACATTATTTACCTAACTCTCCTTCATCCATTCTCAATTCCTATCAAACTGACCCTGAACCCAAAACACCATAGGGTATATATGTGAACAAAGTACAAGTGAGGAGGAGGCAACTCATGTTTCTAAAGCTAAATATAGTCAATGAAGTCTCTCAGTGATATAATTATGTTGCTCCTATTGAGTCAGTTTTTCACTGCTTTCATGTTCCATGTGGTTTCTTTCAGTGTTACTTTCTGCTTGTCTCATATGGTAGCTGCTTTCTGGAACTCTGATGTTCCCCACTTCACCACTGATAATTTGGTCACTGACAAGCTTTTGGTATAACTCTTTGAGGAAAGCAAAGCCATAATATTGAACTAGGAAAGGCAAAATTTTACTAAATTTGGCTTGTAAAGGGGGAGGTGGGGAATGGGAAAGAAAATCTACCTATTTCTATCTAATTACCTGAAATAGGCATTTCTTCTATGTAGAGATCCCTAAAATCATACATTTTCTTACATAGTATTTCACAGTAGTATGCCATTACATTAATATATCATAATATGTTCAGCCAATACTCAATTGATGGACACCCTGTCCTTACTTTGCTGTTCTTTCATACCACAAAAAAAGTTACCATAAATATTCTTCATATAAACTGATGCAGAGTGCAGTAAGAAGAACACAGGAAAATAATTTATGTTATGATATCATTGTAAAAACAAAAAATTTTGAAATATTTGAGAATTTTGGTTAATACTATAATCATTCTTGATACCAAAGTAGCAATGATTAAGCATGGTACCCACTCCCTGACAGGTGATGGGCTCAACTTGAAGAATGGGACATACATTTGGGGTCATGTTCAATGTAGGGATTTGTTTTACATGACTACATAGATTTTTTTTATAAAGGTTTTTTTTTTAAAGCAATTGGAGTTAAGTAACTTGCTCAAGGTTACACGGCCAGTTATTTCTGGGTGTGGTACTAAGTATCAGAGCCTGGATTCGATCCCAGGTCATCCCAACTCTGGGGCCGGTGCTCTTACTCACTGTGCTACCTGGCCGCCCCTTTAAAAAGGTTTTGGTTCTGTTATTTTCTTTCTCAGTGGATTGTGAGGTGAAAGGGAAGGAAAATAAGTGATATTTGAAAAAAATTAATTGAAAGAAAGGAGAATTCATTTCTTATAAAAGTAAGATACATTAAAGCATTGTTAGTTAAGCTATGAATTATTCTCATAATTTTGGAAAGTGATTGGAATTATGCAACATAACCAAAATATCAATATCCTTTTCCCCAGAACTTCTGTTTCTAAGTATAACTCTAATGAAGTTACTAAAAAAAAAAAAAAAAGACATCAAAATGTGGATAGAATTACTTTTGTGGTAGCAAAGAACTAGAAACAAAGTTGATGTCTATTGATGGGGGAATAGCTAAACAAATTAATTCACATGAATGTAATAGAATTCTATCATGCTATAAGAAATTATGGATATGATTAGTGCAGAGAAGTATGGAGACACTTACAGGATTGATACAAAGGGAAATGAATCAAGAAGATAATATCTACAATGACTACAACAATGGGAAAACTAACAACCAAAAGGCTATTGGAATGTTGAAGAATTACAAAGAACAAACATGGTTACAAAGAAGAAATGAGGGGAGATATCTTCCCCACCTTCTTTGCAGAGGTAGAAGGTCAATGCATGTGGAACACTATATTTTCAGATATTTTTTTTCATTTATCAATCAGTTTTGCTGATTATTTTTTCTCTTCCTCTTCTTTTTTCTTTTTAGTTCTTTGTTATAGGATAGCTCTCTGGGGAAGCAGGGTGATTTGAGGGATGGGGAAAGTGCAAACTTGAGGATACATGTGGCCTTCTAGGTCCTTGGGTATGACCTTTAGACTGAGTACAAGTTTTACAGAATAAATCCTTTTATTACGGGCATTTGTTCTGTGAAGTTTATCTTTAATCAAAGGGCTTCACTTGAAGACCTCTAGGGCCACATGTGGCCTTGAAGCCTCAAGTTCCCCACGTTTGGTTTAGGTTATATAAAAACAAACAAAAAAACACAAATTTTATTTTTAACAAAAGGAAGAAATCTCTAACCCTAGATTACTGTTCCTATGAACACAGAAGCATCAATCACTATAACTTATTGATAGAAATTCATTGCATATCTCTGCTTAACTTCTTATTGTTAAACTATACCAATTCAGCATCTATTTAGAAGATACTCTTGAAGCAAAGTGCTAAAGGTTCTAGGGTTTTAGGGCCCTCTGGTATCTTAACCACAAAATTCTTTTGGTTTCTGATTAAATAAGTGGGACAAGAATAAACTAATCCCAATGGGCATGGCAATTTTCTTTTCCCTGCCTAGCCAATTCTTAGTCTGATTTCTATTTTGAAAATGTCTGATTTTTAGAATTTCATTCTAAAATGAAAATATCTGACCATCAAGCAGCTGCCTAAAATGTGTAATTATAGTAATTTTTAGTAGGATATAAATTTCTTGAAGGCAAGGAATGATTCTTCTATTTGTTTTATAATACATATTTATATAGAATATGATATACTATATTATATAATATTTTATATTATGTTAGGCCCTAACATAGTGTTTTGTATATGGTTAAGGGTTTAATAAATATTTGTTTACTTGCTTTAGAACTGGAAGAGACCTTAGAAATTATCTAGTCCAAAGGCCTTAGCAGGTAGCTAGGTAACACAGTGGATAGAACATTAGGCTTGGAAACAGGAAGATCTAAATTTAAATTTGTGCTCAGATCCTTACTAGCTGTGTGACCCTGGGCAAGTTACCTAACCTCTATTTACCTCCATTTCCTCAACTATAAAATAGGGAAAAGAATAACACCTACCACCCAGGGTTGTTGTGAGGATCAACTGACAATATTGGTAAAGTACTTTGCACAGTGCCCAACACATAGTAAGTGCTTAATAAATGCTTCTTTCTTTCCTTATTGCAGAGAAGAGGACACTGAGCTCCAGGTACAAATTTGGTAACTTGCCCAAAATTACATGTGACAAATGGGAGAACTGAAATATGACCCAGGTTTCTGACCTTAAATTCAATACTCTTTCCACTAGTGTGATAATGACAAAAGGTGCCTTTTATGCTTGCCTCCTTCCATGACTCTTCCCTCTCCTGGTCAACTAAGTTGGACTGCAGGCAGCCTCCTGAGTCCCAGCCCACAGAATGAAACGATACTGGTTGCTGTATTAGAGTAAAGGAAGACATATGTTATGCAAATCCGTTCTCAAAAGGCAGACATGGTAAACATAATGCTAAGTGCTAAAAACAATTTCCAAGCTGACACCAAAGTCTAAGTCTAGAAGTAGAGCCCTGGAGATCTTACAGTAACATACCCATTCCTTGTATCATGCTCCATCTTTCACTTGCTGTTATGAAAATGATGTCCAAAATGTCCTCCCCTCTCCATCCAGCACCTTTGAATAGCAGTTTGAATATTTCTTTAAGAAGTTGTTTCAGAGCCTTATTTCTTCCTTAACTTTAATTGTTCACTATGCCAGAAAAAGATAGATGAATATTGTAAGAATGAAAATTGGAATTTTAGTCAAAAGGACTGAATTTAAGTCACATTTGTACCACTTAGTTATATGAGCATGGTTAAGTCACATCCCCTCACTGGAAATCAGTTTCTTCATATGAAAAGTGGAAATAGCAATGCCTATATTACCTATCTCACAAGGTTGTTGTCAGGAAAATATTTTGTCAAATGTAAGGTGTCTTAGATGTTGAATTCTCATAATTGCTTCCCTCAGAGTTATTAAAAAAAAACCTGCAGTTGAAATATTAGGTAATAACTATGTGGCACTTTAAAATGTCCAAAACTCACAAAAGTCAAGAAATCTCAGAATTATTATAGAATAATTGTCTCCATTTGAGAGGAAACTGAGATACAGAGAGGTTAAGTGACTGGTCTGTAGTCACAAAGTTAAAAAGATTCAGAGGAAAGAATTTGAATCCAGATCTTTTTGTCTCTAAGATCAAACTATCAATTAAACCATAAAATATTACATGTATTTCTGAATTCTCACAAATAAAGTCCATCCCCAATGCCTCATCATGGCACACAGAAGGCTGCAAATCCCTAAAGGTAAGGGCAGCAAAGTCAAAGATCTGACAGATTTTACCAATATTGAAAGGCAAGAGTCAATTGGGAGAGGATCAGCCTGGCTATGTTAGATGTCCATCATCAAAGTGTTGGTACAAAAAGGAAGTTGGAATAGGCAATCTCTAAAGATACTTCCATTTCTAGGATTTATACACACCTGTAGGATCACAGGGACCCAAGGGTGTATCTAATCCAATAATCTCTTTTTTACAGATGAGGAAACCAGTGAGGTTAAGTGACTTTTCCCATCATCACTCATAGCAATTCAGAAAGACCATTTACTCAAGCATTCAGAAGTTGCCAGCTACATGTTAAGGGATCCTTTAAATTGAGTAAATCATGGAGCCTTGAAATGTTAGACTATTTTGGACACTAAAATCACAGAACTTAATAGTTAAATGGTACCTCTGATATCATGTGAGCCAATACCTGTCACCTAGCCTAAGCTTGGAGATTTTCATTAATGATTTTCATTAATTCAGTTTACCTCTACATAAAGCCCATTCCACTCTTGGAAAACTCTAACTGTTAGAAGCAGCCACAAGAGGTGCGCCAAGGACCTGCTACTGAGTTATACCCTCACTCTGAGCAGCTTCTCCTTCATTCTTGTTTCCTTTTCAGGCAGAGCAAATATGTGTAAATACTTTATTAAAATAAAAAACACATGAAGGGAAAGCTGTTCCCCACTGATTGATTTTTCAAAAGCTCCCTAGACTGCTTCTGCTACAGATGTTTGCAAAATGATTGGATGCAAAGTGGGCTTAATTCATAAAAGCAATAAAACGTTGCTTATTGACTGAACAGATGAACTAGCTGAGGGGGGATAATTTGGAGTGTTCTTATTGGAAATGCTTTGAGGAAATGTAATGATAGTGGAGAGACAGAGCCTTATTAGCTATGGTAAATATATTTTTTTCCTGCAGAATGTTTTAGATGTTGCAAAATAACTGGAAAAAATAACCCCTGAATTTTCAACTGCATTAGATATTGGAATGAACATTAGATAACTTTTGATAGCCTACTTAATATTTGAGATCGCCAATAATAATAATAATCTTGAGTGTAGAAGAAAGAGCATTGGGCTGGGCTTCTACCCTGGCTCTGACATTAACTCACTGTGTGACCTTGAGAAAGTCACTTTATTTCTCATTCTCAATGCCTTTGTCCACACCGACTCCTTCAAAATAAGAAAGTTAGGACTAAATTAATTTTTTCAACCTGTTTAGAGACTACTATTGACTGAAGGCAAATTTTTATCAGTTCAAAATGTTTGGTTACATAAGTCATTACTTCTAAAAATCCTGAAAGTTTTAAAAAAACTGCTGGTATAAGTGAAAGAGAAGTAGTTTTGAAGTCTGAAGTTCTGAGTTCCAAACATGGCTCTGCTACTTACAAATAAATGAAGGCAATGTGGGGATAGTACAATAAAAATGATTCTCACAGGTGAGCCAAGAGCTCCCCTAGGTATGCCTCAAAGTTTTTGCTATCATGTTATTGTCAGTAAAAGATAATTTAGAAATAGTTTTATTTAATATAAATTTTATTTGCCCATCATATGTTGTATGGTAGGCTTAATATTCACAAAACAAATAAAACCTGTTTATTATATTTAGACAATAGGTTCAAAATATGTCAGGCCTTGAATTTGGAAAGAACTCAATAAAAATTACTGCTTGATTGATGAGAAATTAGGCATTGATGAGAAATTAGGCATGTGAAAGTCTCCCAACTCTCCTAGAGTGATGCAAAGTTAAATTTTCAGTGTAACAAATTTGTTCAAGGCAAAGAAAACCGCAGTTGGAAAAAAACATTTTTTTTAAAGTGTTTGAGAAGTAATAGCATAGGGAATACAGTGCTGGACTTGGAATCAGGAAGTCAGGAAGACATGCTTGGTTTTGAACTGTACCTCTAGGACTAATGACCACAGGCAAGTCACTTTATTTCTCTGATCCTCAATTACTCCTTCTAAAAACTGGGCATAACAGTAGCTAAAATACCAGCCTCATAGTACTGTAAGGCTCAAATGAACTAATATATGTAAAGTAATGTGCAAAGTTTCAAACACTATATAAATGTTATAGTATATTAATGTAGTACTAGTAATAGCAGTAGTAGCAGCAGTAACAGCAGCAACAGCAGTAGTAGTACACTTCCTGGGTAGAGCCAAGATGGTAAAGTAGAAAAAGCATTCAACTAAGCCCTCCCAATATTCCTCTCAAAACAACTTTAAAATAATGCCTCAAATTGAATTTTAGAGTGGCAGAGTCAATAAAAGGTCAAAGGGAGATATTCTTCCAGGCCAAGAAAATTCAGGAATTTTAAAATGGTGATCTGTGCCTTGAGGGTGGATGGTAGCCCAGAGCTCACATGGATGAAACACCAATGGTAGGATTAACTGGTGGCAAAAGAAGAAGCACCAGATTAAAGAGCTCCCAGCCAGAGACAGAAATGAGACCTAATAGTCGGTCAGAAAGAAACTATAGGGGACCCAGGTGCTAGCACTGGATTCAGGACTAGACACTTTTTGGCACCTCTATTGTCTATAACCACTTCTTAGCAATAGAACAAAAGTAGAGAGGAGGACTTTTCAGTCAAGAGTCAGTAGAAGCCCTAAAGGCTAGTAATTCTTCTGGTCCCAAGAGAGAACAGCGACCCTAAGGAACAGTATGGATTGCAATCCCAAGAGATCAGGGTCCCATCCTATGTAAAGACAAGTGTGCAGACCAAGCAAGCAGTGACCAAACCTCTCCCCAGATCACACAACCTTGGAAGCACTGAAAAATTCCCAAACCCCCAAACTACTTCGGAAAACAGAATAAAAAAGTCTGAAGCGTGAAATAAAGCTCCTCCCTCCTAACCTGAGAAAAGAGCCACATAAATTTCTGAATCAGGAAATAAAGTAGAAAAATTAGCAACCAACAACAACAAAATAATAATAACTTGACCATAGAAGTGTACAAAAAAAAATCTGACCATAAAAGTGTATTATCATGACAAGTAACATCAAGACAAAATTAGGAAAACAATTGTAGCGAAGCCTCAACAAAAACATGAATCGGACACAAACCCAACCTGAAAGAGCTAAAAAGTGATTGTAAAAATAAAAATAATAGAGAGAGGATGGATAGAGGATAATAGATAGAGGATAAATTAGGAAAGAAAGGAAAGGAAGAAATTATACACACACATATGTGTGTATGTGCAATTAAGAACTTGGTAAAAGAGGCACAAAAATACTGAAGAAAATAACGACTTAAAACCATAATTGGCTAAGTGGTAAATAGATATAAAAATGCACTGATAAAAACAGCTCCTTGAAAAGCTAATTGATTAAAAATGGAAAAAAGAGGTACAAAAGCTCATTGAAGAAAATAATTTATTAAAATAGAATTGAGCAAATGGAAGCTAATGACTGTGAGACATCAAGAAACAATCAATGAAGCAAAGTCAAAAGAATGGAAAAATATAATACTATGTAAAATATCTTATAAGAAAAACAGCAGACTTGGGAAAAAAAGATTGACGACAGATTAATTAAGAAATATTGAATTTCCTGGAAGCCACAATCAAAGAAAGAGCCCAAAAAGCAAATTTCAAGAAATGTTCAAGGGAAACAGCCCAGACAGCCTCAAACCATAGGGTAAAATAGAAATTGAACGAATCTACTAATCACCACTTGAAAGAAATCCCAAAATGAAAATTCCCAGGAATATTATAGCCAAATTCCATAACTATCAGGTTATAGAGAAAATACTTCAAGCAGTCAGAAAGACACCATTCAAATACTATGGATTCCCAGCAGGATCACACAAAATTTAGCATCTAGGAGCATAAATTGAAATACAAGACTCCAGAAAGCAAAAGACCTGGGATTATAACCCAAAATAACTCACACAACAAATCTGAATCTACTCTCTCAAGGGGAAAAAAATAAGTATATAAAGGTAAACATAAAAGAGATATCATAAAGGACTCAATAAGGTTAAACTGTTTACTTTTCTATATGAGAAGATAGTACATATATATCCTCAGGACTTTATTAGTACAGTTAGAAACATTAAACAAAGAAAAAAGTGTAAGAGTGAGTCCATTATATTGGGATAATTTTTTTAATAGATAGTATTGGTATTTTGGGGAGCCAAAATGGAGAAATAGTCAGTGAATTGCTATACTCTCCCTTATTCACTTCTAAATAGTCATAAAATAGGGCTCCAAAACAAATCCTGGAACAACAGAACCAGCAAAAAAAATGAGGAGAAACAATCTCTTAGCCCAAGAAACTTGTAAGATTGGCAGGAAGGGTCCGCCTCACTAGGGCAAAAGGGGAGTACAGTCCAGGACAGAAAACATCCCAGTAAGTCAGAAGCAAACTCTACCTCAGCAAATCATTGGAAGATCCTAAGCCCCAGTGTTGTGAGGTAGGCAAACAACAACACCATGATCCCTCATGTTCCTCAGCAAGCAAGAAGGGCTCAAAGAACCACCCATTCTCCTGCATAGCCCTGGGCAAACAGGCAACCTCCAGTAGTCAGACCACCAATGCTGCAGTGCAGGCTTGGAGAAACACAGAAACACCCCATTCATTGGTCTTAGCACACACAAGACACAAGCATTCAGACCCAGGCTCAGCACCAGGAAAGCTGCCAGAAGTTATAGCATCCAGTAGCACTAGACACCCCACAATCCACTCTTTCAGTACAGCACCAGACACAAGGGTCTTCCAAAGGCCTCATTTCAACATTAGTACAGCACTAGGTAAACAGCCAGGACCTAGAGCCCTTGGCACAAGAAGCCTGAGACAGTGTCCCTTCCACCTCAGAGGTAGAGCTCAAATTAGAAAGAAAGGAAAAAGGCAGAGAGAGTGAGAGAATGCGAATCTTACCATAGAAGTTGATATACTGACAAGGAAGATCAAGAAACAAACTTTGGAAGAAGACAACAATGCAAAATATTTGTGTGCAAAATCCAAAAGAAAAACAAGAAGTGGTCTCAAGCCCAGGAAGAACTCACAGAAAATCTCAAAAAGGAACCTAAAAATCATATAAGAGAGGTAGAAGAAAAATCAGGAAAAGAAATGAGAAAGATGTGAAAGAATCATGAAAAAAAAAAGTCAACAGCTTAGGAAAAGAAAACAACTGCTTAAAAAGTAGAATTGGCCAAATGGAAAAGAAAGTACAAAAGTTGATTTAGGAAAACAACTCCTTAAAAGCTAGAATTGGGCAAGTAGAGCCAGTGACTCTATTAGATATCAAGAATCAAACAAATTGAAAGTATGAAAAACTATAAGAAAATGTAAAATACCTCATTGGTAGAAAAACTGTCCTGGAAAAATAGATCCAGGAGAGACAATATCAGAATCATTGGATTGCCTGAAAATCATAAACAAAAGGAGGGCCAGTACAGAGTTATCAAGAAATTATCAAGAAAAACTCCCCAGGTATCCCAGAATCAGAAGGCAAAATAGGCATTGAAAGAATTCACTGATCACCTCCAGAAAGAGGTCTGAAGATAAAAACCTCAAAGAAGATTATAACCAAATTTCAAAACTATCAGGTCAAGAAACAAAATACTGCAAATGGCCAGAAAGAAATAATTCAAATATTGGGGAGCCACAATCAAGATTACAGAGGACTTAGCATCTGTAATTAAAGGATCAGAGGAACATGGAACATGATATTCCAGAAAGTAGGGCAACATGCAAGAATCACCTACACAGCAAAAATTAAGCATAATATTTCAAAGGGGAAAATGGTCATTCTATGAAAGAAAGATTTCAAGCTTTCATAAGAAGACCAGAACTGAACAAAAAAAATGTGTTCTCCTGGGGCAGCCAGGTAGCACAGCCAGTAAGAGCACCGGCTCCAGTGTCAGTACGACCTGGAGATCGAATCCCGGTCTCAGACACTTAGCATCTACCCAGAAACACCTGGCTGTGTAACCTTGAGCAAGTTACTTAACCCCAATTGCTTAGGGGCGGCCAGGTGGCTCAGCGAGTAAGAGCACCGGCTTCAGTGTCGGGATGACCTGGATCATATCCCGGGCTCAGATACTCAGCACCACACTCAGAAATAACTGGCCGTGTAACCTTGAGCAAGTTACTTAACCCCAATTGCTTTAAAAAAAAAAAATGTGTTCTCCTACATTAATACCCAAGAGAAGCCTAAAAAGAAAAAAAAAGGGAAAAGAAAACACAGGAGATATAATGGAGTTGAACTATTTACATATTACATTGCTTACAGCAAGATGATACTGGTAATTCTTAAAAATTGTACCATTTTTCCTCCTTGAAGTATTATGCTTAATTTTGCTGTGTTAGTCATTCTTGGTTGTAGTCTTGCTTTCTGAATTATCATGTCTATATTGCTTTCTACTTCAATCATCTTAGCCAGTCTGATAGGTATAAATGATATTTCAAAGTTGTTTTAATTTGTACTTCTCTAATCAATCGTGATTTAGATTGTTTTAATCTCTTCATCAGAAAACAGTTTTTATCCTTTGACAACTTATCAATTGGGGAATGACTTGTATTATTATAGATTTTACAAAGTTCTTTATATATTTGAGATATAAGACCTTTATCTAAGAAACTCTATATGTTTTCCTTAATTTTATGCTTTCCTTCTGATCTTGGTTACATTTGTTTTATTTGTACAAAAACTTTTCAAACTTGATGTAATTAAAATTATCCATTTTATACCTCACTCTGCTCTCTATCTCTTGTTCATAAATTTTTTACTATCCATTAGTCTGATAAGTAATATAAAGTTAATAATATCAATAAGTTCTTCAATTTTTCTTGTAATATTTCTCTTCCTATCTATGTCATGTATTCATTTTGACATTATCTTGGTACCCATGTAAGATACTTGTCTATAAAAAAAAATATCTGCCATACTGGTTTTTGGTTTTCTCAAAAATTCTTACCAAATAATGAATTCTTATCCTAAAATCTTAAGTCTTTGCATTTCTCAAGTACAAGATTACTATATTTATTTGTTGCTGTAAATTGTATGTGTACTCTTTCTTACCTAGGATAGATAGTTTTGATAATTAGTGCCTTATAATATAGTTTAAGAGATGGTAATGCTAAACCTACTTCCTTTAATTTTTTTCATTATTTCCTTTGGTATACTTTACTTTTTGTTGTTCCAAATGAATTTTTTTTTCTAATTCAGTAAAATATTTTAGAACATAACTGGGATGGTATATAATATATAAATTAATTTTGATAAAATTATTATTTTTATTATATTGGCCCTACCTATCCATGAATAATCAATTATCCTTCAATTATCTAAATATGATTTTATTTATATAACAGGATTTTTTATAACTTTGTTTATATAGTCCTGTGGTTTGTATTGACAGGTACAGTCCCACCTATTTTATATTGTCTAGAGTGATTTATTTATTCTGTAAAAGTTATTTTATAGAAATGTATAGAATCTTACAAAAGATAAAATTCTATTGAAGAAAATATAATGGGAATAGAAAGGAGTATAATTTAAATATTTTTACATTCTTTATTTTTTATTGTTTTAGATTGTTTGTATTTTCTTTTCACAACATGGCTAATATGTTTTGCTTGACTTCCCAGTTATAATCAATATCAACTTGCCTTCCTAAAGATGTGTGGGTGGGAAAGAGGAACAGAATTTAAAACTTTTTTTAAAAATATTTTTAAATGTGTTTAAAAATTGGAAAATATTTTTAAAAGTAAATAAAATATTTTTCAATAGAAAAAGAATTGAAAAGTATTAGTAGTAGCTATAGCACTAATATTATGGTTTTTTTTTTTACTTTCTTTTTTGCTTTTTGGAGGGCAGTTGGGGTTAAGCGACTTGCCCAAGGTCACATGGCTGGTAAGTGTTAAGTGTCTGAGGCCAGATTTGAACACAGGTCCTCCTGACTGCAGAGCTGGTGCTCTATTCACTGTGCCACCTAGCTGCCCAAGCAGCAATATTATTCAATGTAGTAACAGCAGTACCAGTAGTAGTAGTACTACTACTACTACTAGTAGTATTTATAATAATTCTTTGTATTACCTGCATGACCTTAGGGAAGACAGTAAACCTTTCTAAGTTTCAGTTTCTTTCTCTATAAAATGAGGGGGTTAGGCTAATTGATCTCTAAGGTCCAATAAGTTTTTAGTTTTTTGACCTTTCCTACTATTTATTAGTCCACCTCGAATGTGGGTGTCCATTTCTTGAGCCTTTAAAAGTTATAATATCTATGCTGGAGGATAAAGATAGAGAATGAAAATAACTAAAATATTATATTGATCTGTAGTCAAATTTTATTTGATAATTTTACTGGGATCAATTAACTCAAAGTTTCCTCTTGGGCTAACATCCCACTGTATAAAGAAGTATGGATTTATTAAAACAAGTTAATTACAACTAGAATCCTTAGAGCTGGGTTCTACTCCTGTCTCTGATATTTACAAGTTCTGTGACTACAAGAATGTCACTTAATGTCTCTGATCTTCAGCTTCATTATCTGTAAAATATGTTAATTCTTAGGTAAGGGGGCGGCCAGGTAGCACAGCGAGTAAGAGCACCGGCTCCAGTGTTGAGAAGACCTGGAGATCAAATCCCGGGCTCAGACACTTAGCCCCCACCCAGAAACACCTGGCCGTGTAACCTTGAGCAAGTTACTTAACCCCAATTGCTTAGGGGCAGCCAGGTGGCTCAGCGAGTAAGAGCACCGGCTCCAGTGTCGGGATGACCTGGATCAAATCCGGGCTCAGATACTCAGCACCACACCCAGAAATAACTGGCCGTGTAACCTTGAACAAGTTACTTAACCTGATTGCTTTAAAAAAAAATTCTTAGGTAAAATACCTCATACGGTCATTATGATGAGAGTTTATAATAAACTTCTAAAAATGAGTTGTTATTATGAAATAATGATGATGATGATGAATAGCAGGGCGTTTTTAACTTGGCAAAAGGTTTTGCTTTCATTAACTGATTTAATCTTCACAAGAATCCTGTTAGATAGGTACAAAAGGAGGTATTATTCCTATTTTGCAGATGAGCAAACTAAGCCTCAGAGATCTTCCATGACTTGTTCATGTCACACAATGAAAACTAGAGGCAAGATCTGAATCTAGGTCTCTCCTGATAAGTCCAGTGCTATGTTGTAAATGTCATGCTGCCCATTTAAATACTTAAGTAAATATAAGTAAACATCTTTCTACATAGAAGTAGAAAGAGTTGACTTAAGGTCATCTTGTAGGATAAGGCACTAAAGGGCAGAGGGACAGAGAAAAGTCTCCTGAAGAAAGTGGAATTTGAGCTGAATCTTGAAGTCAGGGAAATCATGAGACAGAAGTTACGAAAGAAAATATTTCAGGTAAGGAACATAGTCAAGGCAAAGTTATGGAGTACAGAATATGTTGTGTGAGGAACATTAAGAAGGCCAGAGAGGTTGCCTTCATAGACTGGAAAGGTTGTGAAGAGCTTGAAGTGACAAAAAGAAGATTTTAAATTTAATCCTGGAAATAGTAAGGAGACACTAAAGTTTATTGCATAGTATAATGAGATGGGCAGATCTGCATTTTGGAAAAATCACTTTGACAGTTGAGTGTAGGATGAATCAGGAAAGACATGAGGCAGGGAAACCAACCATCTCGCTATTGGAATAGTCCTGGGAAGGGGTCATGAGGGCATGAACAAGGGTGGTGGCTTTGTGAGTAGAGAAAATAAAAAACATATGTAAGAGATGTCATGAGAGTATAAATGAAAAGATCTAGCAAAAGGTTGGATGTGTGGATGTAGTCTATACTTCAAGTAGAAACAAAAAAGTAATTATCTTTCAAATTTAGAACAATTCCATTTTATAAATATATTTCATTTACTTCTTAGGTACAATAAATTATTTTTTTTTAACTCTCCAAAATCTAAGCATCAAGAAGGACCTCAGAGGTAATCCTGCCCATTAGGAGAACAAGAATTCAATTATTCTGAATATGCAACAAAAGCTGCTTATTAACTGTCATGTCTCTCAAATGGCCAGGAACCTACTACCTACTGAGGCAGATCATTTTACTTTGAAGTGCTCTAATTATTCATAAGTTTATCTGCATACATTGATTCTACATCTCCCTGCCTTCTGAAGCCAAATACAATAAGTCTATTCTTTCTTCCATGTATAAGCCGCTCAAATATTTGAATAGATATCTCCCACAGAGCAAAAGGACTGGAAATCAGGAAGACCTGTGTTCAAATTCTACTTTAGATACTTTCCAGCTGTGTGATCCTGGGCAAATGAATTAACCTTGCTACACATTCCCAAGGGTAAAATCTAAGATCATTTCTCTTGTGGCTGAGCTACCATATTTTTTCTCCCAATGAAAGAAATTAACTCTATAATGTTTAGCATATATTAGCATCTGTATACTTTCTCTTATTTATGTTTGCTATTGACTTGGACAAATTGATTTATTTGCTATTTGCTCCACGTGTTTGTTGTAGAACTGGCATTTGGTTAAAAGGGAGTCAAGTCTTGGGCATATAACTTGGTACTAAGGAATAGCAATTAGGAACTCAATTTGAACCTAAAAATTGTTCCCCCTAGGCTAACAATATTCAAAGGTCCAGATACATGTAATTCTAGCCAGGTACTCCACCTTTCTGAAGAGAACAGCAGAGTCAGCCTCTGGCCCCAATTTCCTGCTTTGCCTCTTGGCCAGAATCAAAGTTTCCTTTAAAAAAGGATGGGGATACAAGAAATTGAGAGGTTCTATTCATGCTTCCATGTATGACACATCTAGATAGACTTACATGGACCCATAACCTATATGGGCAGAATGCCTCAAACCACAACCATTTCACATAGGCAAGGAAAATCACATAGCAAGGAATTTGTCAGTAAGAAATTGTGTAAAAAAATTCCAATCAAACAATTATTAAAGAGACAAAAAAAACTATGTAATCAAATGACCATAGCCAGAAATCAGTTGTTATTTTGTTTGCTTTTTTTTTTTTCTGGAGAGCATTTGCATGAAGGTTAGTAAGTAAAGGAACAGCCATGATATTGTCCTGGGAGTATACTACAGACCACCTAGGCAAAATGTATTTAAAAAAAGAAATCATCAGCCTAACCTAGATGTTTATATATGTATATATGTGTGTGTGGTAGCAATGAGATACTTCAAATATCTAGAAACTTTCTAGGTACATATAGGAAGAACAAATACACTTGTGATTTTGTTGGCATAAGGAATGCCCAGAGAGGAAATCCCCTGTACAAATATAGTTTGGCAACATTTCTGCAATTTATAATCTTATAGTAGCCTAGATGAAAAAGAGGTTAATGGACTTGCCTAGGGTCACACAACCAGTATAGTTCAGAGAAAAGACTTGAACCCAGGTTTTCTTGACTTTAAGGCTGGCACTCTATATACTATACCATGCTACTCTTCATGGGCATGTATCTCTATATCTCTATTGATATATAGATAGCACCTAGATTTGGGGAGAATATATTTAGAGTAGTTCAGAGAAAATGACAAGCAGGACTGCATGCCTAAAATTCCGCAATGGAAATCATTCCAGATCAAATGAGCAATTCTAAATAATAATATTCTAAAGACACAAACAAAAACAATTGTCATGAAGAAGAAAAGTGATGATTTTCCAAACAGATTGGTATGGCTGCATCAACAAACAATGATTTGTTGAAAGAAACATAGAGAAGAGAGAAATAAAGCAGATATTGAAGGACAGAAACAAAAACTTGGTTCAGTCTTACAATAATTACATATTGGAGTATTAAAGCTCACATTAAGCCAAATCTGAAGATGAATGCTAAGAATAAGAAAATGGGCTTTTATATAGTTATAATATAGAGAAAAGGAGGATCAAGGAAGGGATGGGACTATGACCCAGGATGAATAGAATCATGATAACAATTGAGAAGAGTCAGCATGAACAATACATCTCTTTCTTGCACACATTTTTCTACTCCAAGTAGAACAATCCTTGAATCCTTGAAAAAGGTTAATACACAGTTCAAATCCAAAATTAAAAAAAAAATAGAAACCACTTAGGGAAAAAATAAACCTGATGGCCATGCCCACAAACAGAATTTGGGGTAATGATAGAAAAAAGCTTTAAGATAATTTCTTTTTTAAGTGGGAAGGAGGGTTTGAAATAAAAATAAAGGAGAGGTGGGGAAAATTATGTTCATTTAAAAGGAAGTTCTTCATTTTTCTTCTCTGGTCTCTTGTACAGGATTGAAAGACCTAATGCTTGGGGGTGGCCAGGTAGCACAGTGAGTAAGAGCACCAGCCCCAGTGTCGGGATAACCTGGGGATAGAATCTGGGCTCAGATACTTAGCACCACACCCAGAAATAACTGGCCATGTAACTTTGAGCAAGTTACTTAACCCAGGTTGCTTAAAAAAATAAAAAGAGCTAATGCTATAGAAAGAAGTCCCCTTCCTTTACTTACATTTGTTGCAATTAAATGTGACAGTGAGGAAAAATATGTGGTTCAGATAAAAAAAATCAGCACATGCTCAAAAGCCAAGAGAGCCCAGACCAAGTTATCCTTGGGAAGTCATACACTGTTGGCACACTGACTCTTTCACAATTTTTACTATGAGCAGGAAAACCCAAATCTTGCTGCCTTACCAGGTCCACACTGGAGTGGCAGAGAGAAGCAATTCAGTTACTGTGTTTTGTTTTTTTTTAACTGACACAAGTGAAATTGGTGCTTGACCTGAGGCAGGCTGGAGAGGTGCCTATACTTAGCATATTTATTGGTCTCAGGGAGAAGGGAGCATAAGGGAGGGAGAGAGAATGTAAAACTCAAATTAAAAAAAATGTTTTAAAATTGTTTTAACATGTAATTGGGGAAAAATAAAATATTATGATAAAATATTGACTTCACATTATGTTGAAATAACTATGTATCATTGTGGCTTAGTATATCACTTCATTTAAAAGAGAGCAGGGCAATTCTTCCAGTAATAGGAAAAAAATGTTTGAATGATGAACTGATTGGATGAGTCCTGGACAAACCCTTTTAGATTATCAAGATTAATATTGTTGTTCAGTCATTTTTGCTTGTGTCCAACTCTTCATGACCCCATTTGGAGTTTGCTTGACAGAAATAGTGCAGAGGTTTGGCATTTCCTTCTCCATCTTATTTTATAGATGATGAAACTGAGGTAAACAGGGTTAAGTGACTTATCCATGGTCACACAATTAGTAAGTATCTGGTAACAGATTTGAACTCAGAAAGATAAGTCTTCCTGAGCCCAGTTCTGGCATTGTATCCACTACACTACCTAACTGCCTAAATTGAGTATTGTCATGAACAAAAGAGGTGAAATTAAGTAGCTTTTCATGAGAGTTAGAGTGTTTGGTGATTAGCCCAGAGAGCCCTCTAATGTTGGATGGTTCATATACATGTGGGGGATAAAATTGAGGTTTACAACATAGGACGTCATTACTGAACAGGAACAGCGCAGAACTCTTAGTTGCCCCTGGTGGTTTCAAGTCATCTGTCCCAAACCAACTATATCTTCAGGAATTCAAAGAACTGACAGATGACTAAACCACTGTTATTGATCTTCAAAGGATTACAAAGAAAGGAAGAAGTACTTTAAGACTTGAGAAACACAAATACTGTTCTAATTTTCAATTAAAGGAAGAGTAGAATCTATAAACTTTATGTCATTGAACTAGACTTCAATTAGTGACAAAAACCTGGAATGTACTATGATAATCATTTCAGATCATTTCAACCTCAATAAGGGCCAAAGCCTGAACTAATCAACCTAAGCAATCAATGCTTTGTTTTGCTCTAAAAATGCCCTTTCCTGTGTCCACAACTTTAAGACCAGATAAGGCTTACCAGGAGCATTCTTCCTGTCTGTAACCACTAAAGGACAGGATGTGTAGGACCAGACATTGTTTTTAATAGTAAAACTTTTCTTATCTTGGTATCCTATGGGCATATGCTACACAGGGGAAAAACAGATATCCTGGGATCATAATTTCAATGGACACATTATAAATTGTCTTGTCTTATTGTATTTACAACTTATTCAACTAAGAAACTTCCTTTCTCCTGATATGGTTAAACATATATGGAAACCATAAATCTGAGGGACACAGACATCCTGAGGTTGAGATTGTTCTAAAATGTATTTAAGACTTCTCATTCTTTTCTCAGACAGTCAGATTTTCCCTGTCTCCGTGTGTACATGTATTCTGCTAGCTTTAAGGAAATAAAACAATATGAATTTATATATCACCTAGGCTGTTTGCCTCTTTTAACCAAATTTTCAGGTTGACAGCTATCAGTGATATTACTCAGGACTATCAAAAAAAGAAAGTAGTGATCACTAAGAGGCAGCATGGGTTCATTAAAAATAGGCCACACTATCTTCATTTCTTTTTTCTCATTGCTTCCAGGTGGGTAAATTAGGGTATTCCTTAGACATTTATGTCAGATGTTTGATAAAGTTTCTTAAGCTACCCTTATGAACAAGGTAAATTTGTTAGATGACAGTACTGTTGAGTCAGCTCAACCAATCAAAGACTGGACCCAAATAGTATCAATATAGAGTGAAAGTATAGTGGAGTACCCAAGGAATTTTTCAATTGGTCTGTGCTATTTAAGAATCTCAATCAATGGCTTATATGAAAGGATAGGTAGCATGTTTATCAAATTTGCAAATTATACAAAACCTGGGAAGGATAGAAAACATGATGGATGTAGAGGATCTAGAGAAATACTATCAAGTTAGAATCAACATAATAAAACTATATGTGTGTGTGTGCATGCATGTGTGTATACATATATGTGTGTATGTATATCTATGCATATATGTGCATGTATATGTATAAATATGACTATATGTGTGTATATAGTTTCTATGTTTGTGTTGAAAAAAAAACTGTAAGTTTAAGAACAGTGAAGCGACTAAACAGGGAAAGTGACTTTTTAAAAATTCTCAGATTTTTTTGAATTTCAAGTTTGGAATGAATCAACAGTATGACATAGCTACTAAAAACATTTCTGAAACTTTGACCTCATTGAGAAGCATAGTACTCTTTTCTGGTCAGACCTTATGTGAAGCATTATATTCAGTTTTGGGTACCATATTCCAGAAAGTTTATAGTCAAACTGGAAGATATCTAGAAGAGGGGAATTAGCTGGAGCTTCAAGACCATGTGATTGAAAAATGTTTAGCCTGAACAAGAGAAGACCTATGAGGGATGTGATAGCTAATTTTGAGTATTTGGAAAAATGTTGGCAAAAGAGAGATTAGACTTGTTTCTCCTTGGTCCCAGAGGACAAAATTAGAAACAAAATTAGAATAGTAGACAAAGTAGATAAAAGTAACAAAGAGTCAAATTTTGGTCCCACATTAAGAAAAAATTCCTAATAATTACACTTAACTATGAGTAAACTGAGTTTTTTTGGTTAGTGGTAGACTTCCTCTCACTGGGAGGTTTCATAGAAAGGAAGGAAATAAGCATTTCTTAAATTCCTGTTATATGCCAGCCACTACTCTTTTAAGTGCTTTACAAATGTTATCTCATTTGATCCTAACAACAACCCATGAAATAGGTGCGATTATTATTCCCATTATATGGATAAGAAAATTTAGGCTGAGGAATGTTAAATGACTTGGCTAGGGTCACAAAGCTAGTAAGTGTCTAAGATAGTACCTCTAACTATTCTGCTAACCTGCCTTTCAAAACATAAATTATCATATGTGAGATGACTACAGAGTAGGTGCTTAATAAATGCATATTGATTGATATAATAGGATGAACTCATAATACCAGTGGGGTTCCATTAGAATACTTATATATGAGTACATGCTGTGTTACTTATTTGATGTCTGACTGTGGGCAAGAAAATTTATCTTTCAACCTCATTTTTCCCAAAAGTAAAATAGGGTCAATTATACCTAACCTTTTGAAGGCTAAAGGAAGCTACTTTTTAAAGTGCAAAATGCTATAGAAATGTGAGTAACAATTATTAATAACCAAATTTTCCAGTTGACCAGAACATTTTTAAATGGCTAATACTTTCCAAATGATTGAGCATTTATTTGTTAATCATGCTTACAGCACTGGGCTTTAAACACAATTTAAATGGGCAGTGGCTTTGGTCTACCTCTGTCTGAAGAACTCTTCACAAAGACATTTTTTTTAGCCAAATCTATTAACTATACAGTCAGTGGCCCAGATGTTGACTCTCTATGTACCATATTGCTTGAGGACAGAAAGGAACTATGCCTTTGGCATATATGCCTCTATATGCACTACTTAGAAGTAAGCCTCCCTGGAGATAAGGAGAAAAAATACATTGGGGATCTAGCAAAATATTAAAACGTGTAGGCGGAAGAAGAAAGCTCATTTGGGGGTCATAGAGTCAGGAACACAGATGACATATGTGCCGGCTTTCATTTAGTTTAATTGCCTCATGTGGATCTCTGGGGTCTAGACTGCTTTTATTGCACAGCAAGTGGGTATTGGTCCTAGCTCAGAACCATCCGGAAAGTTGTGGGGAATGCATCCTACCAGGGGGAAGGAAGATTGCTGGACTCCTGACCTAGACAGGAGGTTGCACAGTAGTGTGTTAATTATAGCCCATTGGCAGAATCTGGTTTGTATCACATTGGCCCAGAGGCATTCCAAATCAGCTTATCCTATCAAAGCTTCTCAACTTTGCTCAAAATGTGGGCGGGAAAGGGGAGAGGCAGCAATCTGTAACACAACTAGTGGTGGAAGGAACACTGATCCCTACTCTGTCGGTCTCTTTGTCTCCTTGACTCTCAATTTACTCATCTGTCTAATGAGAACATTGGATTAAATGATCTCCCACATCCCTTCCACTTCTAAAACCTAAGATACTACATTATAAATAACTAAACCCCTTTACCTGTACCTAGGGTGGTAACCATAGGAGAGCATTTGTGGCAATGCCTCAACTGGGACAGCCCAAGACACAAATAGACATTGTCTTTTCCACCTTTCCAATTATTTCATAAAATCATAGAATTTTAGCATTTAGAACTAGAAAAGACTTTAAAGATTATCTAGTCCTACATCATCATCTGACATGTGAGGGCACTGAAATTCATAGGAGTAACAATGTAGCAATATGGATAGAGCAATGTGCATGGAGTTAGGAAGATCTGAGTTCAAATCAAGCCTCAGACACTTATTTGCTCTGTGACCCTGGCAAGTCACTTTACCTCTATGTGTAAAATGGTAATAAAAATAGCACCTACCTAGCAAACTATTGTTAGGATCAAATGAGACAATAATTGTAAAGCACTTAGCACAGTGTCTGACACATAGTAAGCAGTATATGTTAGCTATTATTATTATTTATTATCATTCTTTTAGTGGTGGTATTTATTTATTTTTGGATGGGGGAAGGCAAGGCAGTTGGGGTTAAGTGACTTGCCCAAGCTAGTAAGTATGTCAAATGTCTGAGGTCAAATTTGAACTCAGCTCCTCCTGACTCCAAGGTCTGTGCTCTATTCACTGAGCCATCCCTATTTATTTATTTATTTAATTACTTATTTACTGTTGCTGTTACTAAGAGACTACCCTCAATTACCTAAGCATTTACTGTTATGTCACTTTTCTTTACTCTCTCTCTGTAATATAATGGGATGGAGGAGGAAAGCATGGGAAGGAGGCAGGGAAACCAGTGATTTTAAGCTCTAACATTTTGTGTCCTATGTTCTGAGGTCTCTTCTAGCTTTGACATTCTGTGCTTTGAGATCCAAGACCCTTTCTGACTCTGATATTTGATATTCTATGTTCTAATGCTTTTTCTGTCTCCCAATTCTAGAATTGCATGCCCTATATTCTAAGATCCCATATAGCTCTGATATGATGCTGTATATATTTTTTTCTTTTTTAACATTTATATAACATTTTAAAGTTTGCAAAAGGTTTAATATATTATCTCATTTGATACTCACAATCCTGTGATGCACTTACAATTATTTTACAAATGAGGAACTGAGGATCAGAGAGATTAAGTGACTCACCCAAGGTCACATATCCAGTAAGTATCTGAGGAGGATTTTGCACCCAGGTCTTCCTGACTCTATACTTGCATATAATGCACAACATCATTCTATCTTCCACAGTATTTTTCCAGTGTTTTTTCCAGCTCTGACATCCCATGAAATAAGATCTTATACATTTCTGACAGTTTAAGGTCCACATTGTGAAGTTCTTTCTAACTCTCACATTCCATATCCTATGTTCTAAGTTCCCATCTGGCTCTTAGACTCTATGTTTATGGTCCCTGATAATTCTGACATTCGGTGATCGAATTTTTAAGGTCCTTCCAGCTCTAATACAGTGTCCAATGACCTAAGATAATTTCTTCTTTTTTATCATTCCTTAAAGTAACATAGCATAATCTGTCTTCTGAGGTCCATTCCATCTCTCATATTATAAGGTCTAAGGTCCCTGCCCTTTTCTTTTTCTGTACAAGAATTTCATGGAAACAAAGACAGAATTAAAGCTGTCATTCATTTCCAGTTAGGATGACATCTTCTTTATTTTCACTTTTTCTTCTAAATTTGCAAAATATTTCCTTTTTCCTAAAAGTTCCTTGGCTTTCTGAAGATCATTTTGTTACAAAGCTTTGCTCAAATCTTCCATCAGTTAACCCTGTTTGCTTAGCTCTAACACAGGCTTTGATCTCTTTGGTTGCAGCCTCACTGTGAGTTTCAGCAGGCTTCTCATTGACTTCCATGATTTATTCAAGAAACTACATGTTCATGTTCCTGTCTGCCTCTTATAACCTTATATCCTGTGTCCTAAGGACTCTTTCCACTCTGACATTTTATATTCTAAGGTTTCCAGCTTTTGTCTAAGTTTCCAGCTTTATGATTTGGGAATTTTCTGACCAAAACAGAGACTAGTATTTCCCCAGATTTTTGCTCATTTGGAAGGGGCATGTGACCACCCTGAAAGGGTTCTATCTAAAATAACTGTTTACTTGCACAACACAAAACCCTAGAATATCTTGATTGAGGTCCAAATATGGCCTTCCTATTGCCTACAAATTCCTTTGAAGTTGAACAAAGAGGGTGGAGAAGCTTCAGCTCTGAAATTGGACATTAGTCACAGCCTGGAGAGAAAATGACAGTTCCATGATATTCTTAACCCAGGTTTCAAATAGCATGGTGAGGTTGGGTGTGTTTGAACCTCCTTTGAAGATGCTGGGAGGCACTCCACATTGCCCCTGGGGCCAGTACCCTTTTGTGAAATTTTCACTGGGTTATGCTTGTTTCCATATGAATTGATAGCTGATGAATATTTCCAGAGCCCTTGGCCAAAATATTGAAAATAGACTAGCATGAGCACATTGTGGGAGGAATATGTTATTCCTGGAGCCGGGTACTAGACAGAAAGGACACACCATTATCTCCTCTTGGGTAACTGACAGGGACAAAGAGATGATCAGAGAACCAGAGAGGTCAGTGGCAGGGGGTGGCACTTCAAACATTACAACTAGTACTATCAGAAGAACTCAGAACAAAAAGTGTTTTTGTCTAATGTCAATGTGGTAGAAAAGTCTCTTTTAAAAAAATCATTTGACCCTAAAACAATAGTATCAATGGAACATTTTTTTTCCAAAATGTAAATGTACTCCTATCCCTCCTCTTCTTTGCTATTACAGTTTAGAATATGCTAAAGAGTTATGATAAAAGAAAAAAAAGAATTATGATAGAATTTACTGGAGTTTGAAAGAAAAACAAAACAAGCAAAAACCTGCTATATTTGTTGTCTTGTAGTAACATATAAGAGATGTACAGGAATATACAGTAGTACATAAGAGACATACAGGAAAGTCAAGGTTAATTTAATGAGTGCCTAGTTGTTTTGAAGATTGTTCCTGGGATGGAAGCAGCATTCATATTTCTTTAAAGTTTACAGAACATATTTCCTAAAATAGTCCCTTGAGGTAGATAGTAAGGCAATTATTGTTCCCTGCCCCCCTCTATGGTTGAAGAAACAGAGGCTCAGAGAGGTTTAATGCCCAAATGGTAATGTAGCTAATAATTACCACAGTAAGGACTCAAAACCTGGTCATTTAATTCAAAGTTCACTGTGTTTTCTACTATGCCAAGCTATGCTTTATAATCTCTAAAGTCCTTTCTAGCTATAATAATAATTATTATTATAAATAATATAGCATTTATATATTACATTCAGGTTTACAAACCATTTTATAAACATTATCTCATTTGATCCACACAACAACCCTGGGAAGTAGGGGTTCTTATTATCTATATTTTATAGAGGAGAAAACTGAGTTAGACTGAAATTAAGTGACTTGTCCAGAATCACATAGTCAGCGACTGTGTAAAACTAGTTTGAATACTGGTTTTCTTGACTCCACATCCATCATTCTGTCCACTTAGCCATCTAATTTCATAACATCCTAGGACTCAGAACCAGGATAACTGTAGAGTCCAAGTATACTCCACAACTTCTATCTTAGAAATGGGATCCCAGAATATCAGGCTTGGGATTTCTTTCTAGTTCTGACTCTGAAGAACTGTATGAGCTCAAGAAAACCACTTCTTTCTGGGCTTCAGTTTCCTTCTTTATAAAATACTTGAAGGAATAAGATTCAGATGAACAAGATCAAATACCACACTGTGAATTTGCTGCTGTCAGTGGAGGTAATTATTTTCCTCATTTGTGAACGTGTGTGTGTGTGCACTCATATTCCTAGTGGCCTGCCCCTCTAACCAAAAATGTAAATGGTTTATCCGCATGGATTGGTGAGTGGCAATTTTGCTTTATTTATTCATTCATTCTTTAGACAAGTATTTGTTAAACATTTGCTCTGTGGGTGTAAAGTTGAGATTTCATGGAGGTCCTATGCTTAAAGGTCTTACAATCCATTAGGGGAACATTATACAAACACAGAAAATAACAATGCAAAACATGACATTGTTAGTGTATACAGATTACACCATTGGTGAAATTAGCTAATGATAACAATTAAACCTAATTTACCCTTAACCTACATGGTAGATTGCACTGGCTGAGATTTAGACCTAGAGTCTGTATTAATTATTTGAGACAAGCAATGATTTTGATATTTGTTTCACTTTATGATAGTAATGGTCACCTTTGTAAGCTTCTACTGATACTAGGCTCATTCAGAATCTCTTCCTCTGTCAGACTATGAACTCCTTGAGAAGAAGGACCCTCTTTTGCCTTGCTTTGTACCCCCAGGGCTAAACAAACTTCCTGGTACAAAGTCATTGCTATTGTTCAGTCATTTCAGTTATGTCCTACTTTTTATGACCCCATTTGGGTTTTTCTTTGGTAAAGGTACTGTAGTGATTTGCCATTTTCTTGTCCAACTCATTTTACTGATGAAGAACAGAGGAAAACAAGGCTAAGTGACTTGCCCAGGGTCACACAACTATTAAGTATCTAAGGTCAGATTTGAATTCAGGAAGATGGATCAGTAGCAGTGAAGCAATTAAAAAAAAGTGTAAATAGCAAAAAAAAAAAAAAGAAAAGAAAAGAAACTAGATCTTACCATCATAAGTAGAAAGGATCTAATTTATGGAATACAAATAAAGTTGTCTATTAGTATCATAGCCATTCTTTAAGGCTTAACTATAACGATTCTTCCTCTGTGCATTGTCCACTATCACCCACACACGTACCAGATCCTTAGTTTCTCCATATTTATTGGTTCCTTCTCTGCTGCTAACACACATACTCAAATGTTATCTATCTTTAGAAAATCCTCACTAGATCCTATAACCACTCCCTTAAATTATCACCCTATAGTATATCTCACCTTGCTTTCTCAACCAAAACCCTAGAAAAGGTTAGCTATACTTGTTCTCCTGCTTCCTCTCCTCACTCAAACCTTTCAAATCTGGCTTCTGATCTCCATCACTCATCTGAAACTGCTCTCTGCAGCTGCTAATGACTTCTTAATTGCCAAATCTCAAATCCCATGACCTTTTCTTAACCCAGATCTATCTTGACCTTTCTGCAGTCTCTGGTACTGATGACTACCCTCTCCTCCTATATATTTTGCATTCTTTGGATTTCTATTAAGATGATTTCTTTTGGTTTTCTTCCTACCTCTGTGATTCCTCCTCTATTTTGCTCAATCAATAAACATCAAGAAAGAACTTACTATGTGCCAATGCTAAGTGCTAAATATACAAGTAAAGGGAAAAGATAGAACTTGCCTTCAAGGAGTTTACAATACAATGTGGGAGAAAACATGCAAATACACACACATATATACATACATAAATGCATATATATATATATATACACACACACAGATGTGTACATATACTTATGTAAATATATGTGTATATAATATGTGTGCATGTATTGTGATATACAGAATAAATAGGAAATAATTCACAGAAGAAAGGTATTAAAATTGAGAGGTTGGGAAAGGGCTTCCTTAAAAAACTAAGAATTTAGTTGAGACTTAAAGGAAGCCAGAAAATTCAGTAGTTGGAGCAGAAGAAAAAGAGCGAGAAGTTAGCCAGGGAAAATGTCTGGAGCTGAGACATGAAGTGTCTGGTTAGTGGAAAAGCCAGAAGGTCGGTGTCACTGGATTGAAGAGTAAGTGGTGAGGAGTAAGGTGTAAAAAGTAGGAGGGGGCTAGGTAATGAAGGGAGTTGAACACCAAATAGAGTGTCCTGGAGGCAACAGGAAGCAAGTGAAGTATATTGAGGAGGGGTAACATGATTGGATATAATCTTTAGGAAAATCACTATAGTGGCTAAATGGAAGATGGATTGGAATAGGGAGAGAAAAGGCAGGCAGACTGACCAGAAGGCTATTGCAATAATCTATGTTTGAAGTGGTGAGGACCTACAATAGAGTGGTGTCAGTGTCATATAGAAGAGAAGATGGTATATTCAAGAGATGTTGCAAAAATGAAATCAACTGGCCTTGGCAATAGGTTGGATATGGGGAGTGAGAGTTAGTGAGGAATCCAGAATGTCTCTTAGACTGTAATCCAGAAGGACTGGGAGAATGGTGTTGTCCTCTATAATAATACATAAGTTAGGTGGGGATTGGTCTTAGGGGCAAAGATAATCATTCCTTTTTAGACATACTGAGTTTAAGATGTCTACTGGACATTCAATTCAATGTCTAATAGAGATGAAAACTGGAGGTCATCTGATAATTTGGGGCAAGAAAGATAGATTTGAGAATCATTAGCATAAAGATGGTACTTAAATTCATAGGAGTTGATGAGACCACCAAAGGAAGAAGCATAGAGGGAGAAGAGAAGAGGGATCAGCACAGAACCCTGAGTGACAGTCAGAAGCATGCCCTGGAATGGGACCCAGGAAAGGAGAATGACAAAGAGTAATCAGATAGGTAGGAAGAAAATCAGGAGAGAGTGATGTCCCCCAAAAATCTAGACAAAAGAGAGTATCAAGGAAGACAGTGATCAATCGTGTCAAAGGCTGCAGAAAGGATGAATGAGAAGAAGCCTCCTTTGTGGAATCATTATCCACGTCTATTTTCCATCTGTGAATGACCATCAAGGCTTTGTTCTGGGCACCCTTCCCCTTCTTTTCCACCCTCTCCCTTATCAGTTTATCAAAGGTTTAATTAACACATCTATGCAGATTACTCCCAGATCCATATTCAGTCCCAGTTTCTTTTCTTAGCTACAGTCCCACATTACCAATTACACATTGGACATTTCAAATTGTATGTACTACAGGCATCCCAAAGTCAACAGGTCTAAAACAAACCTTATTATGTTTTCCCAAAACCTAACCCTCTTCTCAACTTGCTAATTCCTGATCAATACACCACCATCCTTCCAGCCGCTCAGGTTGACAATTGCTGTCAATTTTTGGTAACAATTTTGTTGTCATTCTCTGCTCCTCATTCTCACTCACTCCATTAGGCCAATCGGTTGGGAATCTTTGTCATTTCTACCTCCACACCATTTCTCAGATTTGTACTCTTCTCTATTCATACAGGTACTACTGTAGTTGTGACCCTCATTGAG
Source organism: Petaurus breviceps papuanus (assembly GCF_028583685.1). Taxonomy (NCBI): domain Eukaryota; kingdom Metazoa; phylum Chordata; class Mammalia; order Diprotodontia; family Petauridae; genus Petaurus; species Petaurus breviceps. Next base: position 5,639,868 of record NW_027187298.1, on the reverse strand, counting down.
TCTCAGACTATTTTAATAGCTTCCTAATTTGTTTATCTGCTTTATTTTTCCCACTCAAGTCCATACAATATAACTGACAAAGTGATTTCCCAAAAATAGTTTTTATGTTATATCGCTACTTAATAAAGACATTGTCTCCCCTTCACTTCTAGTATCAAGTACAAACTCCTCCATTAAATTTAACGATCCTCACAACTTAACCTCAATCTACCTTCCAGAATTATCATACCTTATTCCTCTTTATGTAATCCTCAATCCAGTCAAACTGGCCTTTCTTATACGGGACTCTTCATATAGAGTACTCTATTTTCCACCTCTGTGCTCTTGCATTGACTGTCACCCTTGCCTAGAATGCATTCCCTGCTCACCTCTACAACTTAAAATCTTTAGCGTTCTTCAAGAAAGAACTATATTCTATGTGGGGCTTTCCTAATCTCCAAAAGTACTAGTATCTCCCACACGCAAAATTACCACACATGTATTTTATATATCTTGATATATAAATGTGTTTGATGTGTGTATGATGTGTATGATGTGTGTATGTGTATGATGACTGTTCCATTGGAATCTAAGCTCTGTGAGAGCAAAAAGAACTTCATTTCTGTCTTGGCATCCCCAGTTGTAGCCAGCCCAATGCCTGGAACAGAGTACTTAATAAAGAAAAAAGCTTCATAAAGTCTTGCTAATTCACAAAATGAAATTATTATGCTCCCAACAATCAGCGTCCTTTGTTGGTTGCCAAGACAGATCTGCCTTAGAATAAATTCCATGAGGTCACATCCTCAGGGAATTATTTAAAGCTTCCCTGGTTCATGTATAGATTTGATTCCTTGTTATCCTATGTTCTTTCCTTTATATCTTTTTGGCTATTCAGAGTAACTTGAACTTTTTTTTTTAATTAGAGTTAGAGGAAGTTAAAACAGAAATAATCACATTGTAAGATGTCCCTAACACATGATTGTCAATAGCAAAGCAAGTGGGAGGGTAGGTCAGTCACACACCGGCTTGCAACATAAGGAGCAAAGCCTGGTCACAGAAAACAGCAACAAGTGGCAAATGTACCTATGCTTACCCTCTAGAATTGGGGTTAATCATTTATCAGCATTACAAAGGATAGTGTAACATAGTAGAAAGAATACTATTTTTGGCCTAAGAGGATCTAGGTTCAAATCCTGTCTCTGCCATTTACTACTTGTGTGACTTTGGGCAAGTGACTTCAATTTCCTATTCCGCATTTGTCCTAGATCTAATGGAATATGAACCCTTTATAATGGAAAATCTGTCAGTAACAGGTTACCCATGATTAGATTTGCCAACTCCAGCTTTACCAAAATAGAACACAGATCTCTTAAGTTGAGTGAGGTGGGCAAGGGAGAGAAAGGGGTGATTTAGGAATCAACAACATGTGGTGGTTTGGGAGATTCTTGAGTCCTAACTCTATTGTGTGCCAGGCTAGGAACGTAACTGATTTATTCAGACACCATTAGTGATGAGTCTTGCTTTCATGAAAACCTCCAAGAGTAGGCAAGGGAGTTTGACAGTACTTGTTTATTCAGAGTTGTGGAGACTGTCAGTACTAGTGAGAAAGAGTTATACTCCGCATTCAGCTGCTTACTGCGTGTCTCAAGTACATTGTCAGAGGCATTCTGTTGCCAAAGTTTTTAAGTCTTTGAGGCAAAATTGAAGGCCCTGGTTTTTCATTACTTGCCAACATGATGCAGTTTAAAAAGCATTGCATTTGTTATTTTGGTATCAGATGACCTGGAGTTGAATTCCTATTCTGTCACTTAACTAACTGTGATTGGAGGCAAGTTTCTCCAGATTTTAGATTTGATTTCCCTGGGTCTCAGTTTCTTCATCTTTACAACAAAGTGGTCATGTTAAATGAACTTTAAGGTCCCTGCTTTTTCCAAATCCTGTGGGCTAGGAATGGGAGGGAGGGGTTATGGAAAGACGACTACTGATCAACTCATTTTTTATACAAACCTATGTGCATATGCTGAGCATCTATTACTTTGGAATTTGGAAAAAGAAAAAGTATTGAGCATGATTAATATCAGCACACCACTTGGCAATGTGAGGACTAAGCTGAAATTGAGATTCTTTCTGTTTAAATGATTCAAGTTCAAGATGTTCTTGCCTCTTAACTAAAAGGTAAACAAAGGCCATTTAAAAAAAAAAAACTGGGCTATAGAGGATTTCATTTCCAGACCAAACACCAGTTCACAGAAATATGTGAAAGAGTGACAGAACTATACAATAAATTTTCTTTATTTTTTTTTCCTTCTGAACCCTGTGCCCCAGATGTAGCCTCTGTAAACATTCTGTCTGAGCAAGGAATATCTTGTTTCTTAGCTGCAATACAATTTCACAAGGCTCGTCTAAATGAGAGACAGAAAAGATCTATTAAATCATTTTGTCCGCTCCCTGCCAGCATGGGATTGGTCCCTGAAGTACATTTTCCATTGCTTTGTCGATTTGGAAATGACTCAAGCAAGGAGGTTTCCATCACTTCCCATGGGAGACTTTTCAAGGCTTTAATTGTCCTCGCTGTTAAGATTGCTTTAATTTGCCTTTGCTCAATTTTCCTTTGCTCGGCTTCATTCTGTTATTCCCAGTCACTCTCTGCTGGATGTCTCCATCCTTATTCTATCTCCCCTTCAAAGACTTACAGGGAGTTATCATCTGTTAGTCATCCACGGAGGAATGGAGTTCTTTTAATCTCTCCTCCTAGATTCAATACCTCCATCTCCCTCCATTGTTTTTGCTGAGACCCTTTGGAGATAATTCAATTTTCTGTCAGTTGCCACCAGATCCAGTTAGGCAGAAGGTAACTGGATTACTCAGACTCAGTGTATTCCAACATTGCCCACCAAGCATTTTAGGATTATGTTTGTGCTCTTCTGCCATGATCCATTAGAGCAGATTTCTTTCTAGCATCATGTTAAATATGGTCCAGAGACTGTTAGACACTGGCTTTGGCCACCCATTTATATTCAGGATTTACCAGACCACTAAGACAACAATGTCTATATGTGCAGGTGTACATGTGTGTATGTGCATACATGTGTCTGTGTATGTGTGGGGGAGGAACACCACAGCAAGACAGAAAAGAGACTGGCTTGACCTCTGGGTTGCCATTCTACATCACATATATGCTTCCAAGTTACTCTGGGATATATCCAGAATTATGAGGCAACTCAAAAATGTAAAAATTACTGTAATCTACCATTTTCCACCTACAGCTGGTGGAAAGTACCTGGAGATTTGTTTTAAGTGGGGGTACATTCTGGCAATGGTGATGATTTTGAAGATGATTCATTTCAATGATGGAAAAAAATGTTTATCCTTTGACAGGGGAGTTTCAATAAAAAAAATAGCAACAACTCTCATTTATGTAGTACCTTATAGTTAGAAAGTAACTTACAGGCATTATCTTTCTTCATCTTCATAAAAGCTGCATGAAGCATGAAGTATGTTATCATATTGATTTTATAGAGGAAGAAACAAGTTGAGAAAGATGAAATAATTTCTCCCAAGGGCACACAGCTAGCAAGTGTAGAACCAGGACTTGAATTTGTGTGTTCTAAACTTATAGCTATCATTATTTCTTCCACAATATCTCTAACTTTCTAATAATTCACCATGGTGGAGCCCTTATGCCCAAAGACTCTTTCTTGGTGACTTGCACAGTATCCAGAGCCACTATTACCATTCTTACCACTTTTTTTAGACAAAATTCCAAAATGGGATAGAAATTATATAGCAAGTGTGAGCTGCTTTTAGTGAACACAATATGTGAAAATTCATATTGAGAAAAATGCAAAAATCCTTTTAGCTGGAACTAAAGGAATGCCCATTAATTGGGGAATGGCTAAGCAAATTATATAATTGAATGTTATTACATCATAATAAATTATAAAAGGATGTTTTCAGAGAAACCTAGAAGACTTAGAGGAACTGATACTGAGTAGAAAGCAGAACTAGGATAGCATGTTATACAGTAACAACATTGTATAGAAAAACAACTTTGAAAGACCTTAGTTTGATATAGTACCAATCATGATTCCAGAGAAAGCATACTAGTCCCACACTAGCAGAACAGTAGTGAATTCAAAGTGTAGAATAAAATACAAATGATTATATATACATATACATACATGTAAATTTGAGGAATTTGAACTAAGTTTCATCGAGGAGAAAATAAATGTTCAGATTGGGGAAGTAACTTGTCCAGGCTTTCTTAAATCTTGACCTCATTCACATTCTCTTCCAGAGTTAAAGAGAAATCTTATTTTAAGAAATAATATCTAAAAGAACAAATATTGTACCTACCAGTGCCTAATCTAGGCATGATCGTTCAACAAATCAACCTTATAAATTTAGTGATTGGATTCTATGAAAAAGCCAGAGTGCTAGTCAAGTAGCTATCTTTCTCTGTTTACTACTTGGAAGTTTCCAGTTTGTTCGTCCCCTTGCAAGATTTGAGGGATCAGGACCCTATCCCAGTGTTGGGTTATAAATCCATAGGATTTGGGGGCTAGAATGAACTATAGCCCAATCCTCTTGATTTATAGAGGAAGAAACTGAGGTCCAGGATGTGGAAGCAATTTGCCCAAAGTCACATAGTTGTTTAATAGCATGAGACAACCATAAGATGTTTTCTGACATCCAGTTCAGTGTTCAATCCATTCCAGGACACTGTCTCTAGCTCTAGCAGAAAACACTAACAGCAGTTGAGAAATCTTCTAGTTTTCAGGGCCTAGAATTTCTTATAACACAGTTCACTTGCTCTAGAGAAAACCCCTCTTCCCATTTAATACACTATTCCTGCATAGCTCCTTTTCAGGAATCCTTCTGTGACCTGGCTTTGTAATTTTTTTCTGTAAAACCTCTGGCCCTCTTCCACATCATCAAATGTGTGCAACCTCCCAGGTGTTGTGTACAGGACTAGTAGAAGGATGAACACCTGGTGTAACCTGGGCTCTGGTTCAGAAGGGCAACTCTTGCTGAATTATCCATCTCCTTGATCCTCATGATATGACCTCAAGACAAGCTTATCCAAAGGCCATACTTCTGGTCAAGTTGGAGAAGCATCCTTACCTTGCAGAGGTCTGGTTGTATCCATGTCTCCCCATTGAATGTTATATGGATATGTCTTTTGCCTTGTCTTTCCTTGCCTGTGCCTTATACTTCGATGAATTAAAATGTGCCAAATAATGGGCTCTTGCTTTTAATCTCCTTGGCCAGTCTAAATGTAGCTTCAGTAGACTGAAATAGCACCCTAAAGTATTTTGAATCGAAGGCTTCTGTTCCTTTGACCCTTCCTATCCAGAAAGGAACAGAGATCTTCCACAGACTCTCCATGTCTCTCAACTCTACTGGTGAGGTTGGGGGTATAGAATCTTCCTGGCCCTTAAAATACATCTCAGCTATATCCACTTTAAAAGTAACTGCAACTGTCAACACCTTCTGTGACGCTGACACAACAATACTTAAGCTGCTTATACTAATGAATGTATGATTGCAGAGTAAGAAAATTATACAATTTTCTTTTCTGTCTCTCTCGCTGCCACTATTTCTACAAGTAACTAAACAACACACAAGTCAACAATGGCTCCAGGAGGACATTTCCAAGTTCTCCCCTCAGAAACTGTCTTCTTTCTCCTTCCCTGTAACTATACTCACAGAATCCCAGAGTTAGAAGGGGCCTCAGAGGTCATCTGGTCCAATCTCCTGCCCAATGCTGGAATTTCCTCTATAACACCTCGAATGTGTAGTTTCCTAGCCTCTACTACAATACCTGAAGTGATAAGGAATTCACAAAATAAAATGTTAGACCATTCCACTTGGACACAATTCTAATTATTAGAAAGTTGATATTTATAATAATTCAAACTCTACCTCCCTCAAATTTCTCCCCACAGGAAGCAGTATTGTGCAGTATGAAAAGCCCTGGTTCCAAAGTCTGAGAAACTGAATTAAAATCTCATCTCTAATGCTTACTGCCATTATGACCTTGGGTAAGTCACTTAACAAGTCTGTACTTCAGTTAACTCATTGGGGTAAAATGAAGGGAAATGAAATACATGTCTTCTTTATTTTTATTTTTTGCTTTTTGGAGGGCAATTGGGGTTAAGTGACTTGTCCAAGGTCACATGGCTAGTTTTTGTGTTAAGTGTCTGAGACCGGATCTGAACTCAAGTCCTCCTGACTCCAGGGCTGGTGCTCTATTCACTGCGCCACCTAGCCACCCCAAAATACATGTCTTCTGAAGTCCTTCTTAACTTTAGATCTGTGATCCTATGAGAACAGACTGGGAATCAGTAACTTTATCATAATAATTATTGACTTTTATATAGCACCTTAAGGTTTATTAAGCAATTAACTAATTCTCTCAGCAAACCTTTAAAGTAAGTCCTATTTTATAATGAAGAAACTAATGTCCATACTTGCCCATGATGCAACTATACCACTATATTACACTCTTACACGCTGTCTCTCTGTCCCTCTAAAACTGTCCTGTCATCCACACAAGAGCCTTTCAAAATATTTGTAGAGACCAACAGTGTCAACATGAAATCTTCTCTTCTCTGGGCTAAACATTCCCAGCTTTCTAAAATGATTCTCATATGTCTTATAACTTCTCATTGTCATTTTGGTCTTCCTCTGAAGACTGTCAACTTGTCAATGCCCCCCACCTAAAATGTGGCACCCAGAACAGTACTCAGTCCTCAGGTTCCCTTGTCCTGAATTCTTTCATTTTATCAGAAAAGCATAAGAATGATTACATTAGTGGATTTGACAGCCATGTCACATTATTGATTCCTTTACCTACCCCACAAATTATCTTCTCTGCTTTCTTTAAACATGTCTCTAAATAGACAGATGATAGATAGACAGCCAGATAGATAGACAGACAGACAGAAAGATAGATAGATGATAGACAGATGGATAGATTATAGATAGAACATTCATTACTGTTTCCTAGGCAATATACTAAGCACTGGGGATAGTAATACAAACAACAAGATAATCCTCACTCTTACAGTATTGATATTCTAATGGGCCAGATGATATATTTATAAAGCTGAAAAAGAAGAGGATTCACTCTTTCAGTAGCATGGTCTAGAAATATTGACCAGGAAGTGACATGGAGGCCTGTTTCTGGCCAATATAAGGCAAAACTCACCTATCCAAGGCCATGTTGGCTTTAGGGGTTATTTCCATGGTTCCAGAAAGGAAAGAGATGAGGATTATGGCCACCGTGTTTGACACATGGTTTGAACAAAGTAAAGGGGAAGCATAGAGTCTAAAACTGCATTCCGAAATTTATTTTAAAAAATATTTAAGTGCCTTCTATGTGACAAGAACTATGGAGGAAGCAATAAAAATAAACTCCCCCTCTAGAAATTTTTAATTGTTCTCTAATACTGACATGTACTTAAAACTTCTCTCCCTGTGATAGTAATGGCAATTAAAGATTCCCCTGTATTGGCTTGGTTTTCAAATTGATTGTATTAAAACCCAGAGTTTGTTAATCCCACCTGTGGGATGGGCTTGTTGATGTGAAAAGAAAGTCCTGAAGTGGGAGGAGCTGGTGACTTAGATTTGGAGAGACACTGGAGAGAGGCGGAGGATCTTTTTTTTTTTTTTTGAGGAAATAAACTAGAAAATTTATTAAGATACCAAAAGACTGAGTCCCAAAACCAGAAAGTGAAAGCCATCAGAGTAGTTATGATATTGGCACAGGTAGATAAAGTAGAAAGCACCCACATTTTCAAGCCTTTAAAACAGAACAGGCTACCTCAGGCAAAGGTCCTCCTCTCCCCACACACAGCAACCACCCAGCGTCCTGGAAGCGCGCTCCCAGCAGCTCCGGCCCCTGGCAGTCCTCAGCAGGAGTCCTTAGCAGAAAGTCCTTAGCAGTCCTAACTCAAAAAGGGCTTCGCGCTGCCACTGCCTCTGCTGCTGCCGCCGTCACCACCACCGCCAGCCACCGAAGGAACGCTAGCTTGGCTTCCGCTTCCTCTTGCTCCGCCCCTTCCTGCTACGTCAGCAAGTCCAACGGGGCATGGAAGATCTTTAAATCCCATAACCCTTACATTCGGCCCCAAGATCTTTCATGTCCCTTACTTGACAAAAATACAGTAGGAATAACTGGTGTCAACAAAATTTCACAACAATATAACAAGAATAGCACACAATAAACACAGAAAACCATATTTTAGGGTGGCGCTTGAGCACAAGCTCCCCATCATTCCCCCCACCCCGAACAAATGGGGCCCCAAAATCTTGTGGTAAGGGGTGAAGATCTCTTCTTCTATGGCTACTTGCTGCTGAAATCGGATGTAGAGCTGTCCCTGTCCTAAGGGGTCCCATTTGAGAGGTCAGTTCTTAATATGCTTGATGCCAGGTCCAAGGGTGACACATCACAGTTGCAGACAGGGGGTGACATCCAGCTTAAGCTATCAGGCATCTACAGATGGAGGGTACCAAGCCTGTGGAAACAAATCTAACAAACAAGGTGAACAAACAAAAAATCAAGAAAAAGCAAAGAGACAATAACCAGACTATCGTAGCCTCACTCACGGTAGAATAAATGAGTTAAGGGTACAATTTTGTAATCATCTTCTCCAGAATAAACAATAGTTACAGCGTTATCCCTCCCATATGCTATAATCTCTGCAGCCTTTGGAAGATCATCTGGCTTCCGTTTTACCCATACTTTAGCTCCTGATTTTATTCTATCAGTAGAACCAAACCCTTCAGTTCCTGTGACAATTATTTTGGAAGGAGGGTCAGTTTTTACAAGTGGCATTGTTTTACAAGGAACAATGATCACTTGAACTATCCTATCATTCTTGTGAATCTGTATGGGCCTTTCACTTAAATTCTGGAATGTTACAACAATTTCTCCTTGATAATTAGAATCTATTACTCCAGCCAATACATGTATTCCTTGAGCTGCTAATCCTGATTTGGGTAAAATCTGTCCAAAGTGATTTTTAGGGATTCTTATGCATATCCCAGTGGAGATTTTTCTTATTTCTTTTCTGTCTAACCAAAAGTCCTCTAAACTATGTAAATCATACCCCATTGAACCAGGTGGTCCTGGGTACGGTGCTGGGACATCTGGCCTCAAGGTCCAATACTCAATAATTGGGATCTTGTGTGTTTGTTGTTTTCTAATTTGCAGATTGGGGGTCATCATTCTGGCTAGAGGTGTACTTCCTCCCAATGGTCTATTATTCAAATTACGCAAAGCCATGAACAAATTATCCTTCCAATGTTGATATGAATTATTGGAACTTAACTTCCTCAATTGTCCTTTCAGTAATCCATTCATTCTTTCAATCAACCCAGATGCTTCTGGATAATATGGAATATGATATATCCATTCTATATTGTTTAGTATACAATACTTCTTCATTTCATTGCCTTTGAAATGTGACCCGTTGTCACTTTGAATCTGCATTGGGGTTCCATAATATAGGCTTATGAGATCTAGAGTTTTACAAGTGTTTTTCTGGGTTGCATTCTTATAAGGACAAGCTACTAGTACACCTGAATAGGTATCAACACAAGTACATATAAATCTGCATCCTTTATCCAGTGGTAGTGGACCAATATAATCTATTTGCCAGATTTGGGCTGGGACTTTTCCTCTTGCTATCTCTCCAGTTACTACCCGAGGAACAGTTCGCTCCTTTTCCAATTGACATATATGACAGTCTTCTGCTATCTGTTTTAACAGTGAATGAGAGATACTAATACCTCGATCTTGTGCCCACTGGTGTGTGGCCTGGACCCCCAAATGGCCTGCTGTTTGGTGGACCCATTTTGCTAATACCGGATCATCAGTTGTTGTCAAAGTAGGGACAATATGTTCAGTAGCAATCTTCGCCAGTCGATCAGCATGAGCATTGTACTCACGTTCTGGTGTGGTGGGGGCCACGTGAGCATCTACATGAAAAACTGACAAGTCAGTTACCAAAGACATGTTCCAGATATCTTCCCATAATTCTTTGCCCCAGACTTGTTTCCCATGAATTTCCCAATTTTCATTTTTCCACATGGGCATCCATGTAGCTAACCCATTAGCTACCGCCCATGAATCAGTGAATATATGACACTGTCTTCCTTGTTCTATTTTGATGGCTTGATATACTGCCATAAGTTCAGCATATTGGCTACTTGCACCTATCCCAGTACTTTCCAAAGTCCTTCTAGTACATGGGTTATAGGCCACTGCTTTCCAATGTCTTTTTTGCCCCAAATATTTTGCTGTCCCATCAGTAAACCATGCATGTCTCTTTTGTTCCTCAGTTAATACATCATATCCCTCATTCCACTTTACAGTGGACTTTACCAACTGTTGCTTTGGCTCAGGGGGTGTGTCACTCCTCTCAATTTCTATGTTTGCTACAGATTCATGTAGAGCAGAGACTCCGCTTTTGCCTGTTTTCGCTCTATTTTGAATATACCACTTCCATTTGATTATACTAGCCTCTTGGGCATGTCCAATTCTGTGAGAAGCTGGGGTACTCATTACCCAGGTCATAATTGGGATTCCAGGTCTTAATATCACTTCATGGCCCAGAGTCAGTTGTTCAGTCTCCACCAAAGCCCAATATGCAGCTAACAACTGTTTTTCAAAAGGTGTATACTAGACTCCAGATGAAGGGAGTTTCCTACACCAAAATCCCAAAGGTACATTTCGGCTTTGTTGTTTTTGCCATAAGCTCCAGTTTGCATAATCATCCAGTTTGTTTTTCCTTAGCCATCCTGGTACCCTCCTACCACTTACGCCGAATGGTTCACCATATTGCTGCTGCATGTAGTGCAGATATCTGACTGATTTTTGTCCTAGTATGCCTCAGAACTTTCTATCTAAAAGGATCCATCAGTATCAGCCTCCCCCGGTAGTAGGGTGCACACCCACAGTTATAGGTATTTACTAATTCACCTAGCATTTATAAAGTTGCAAAGAAGTTGCCAATATATATTGATAGAATTTCTTCACCCAAGATTTCCCTATTCCAATGAAATTACAGACCCGGTATCTACATTAATATTACTGGTAGTAATAACTCCCATTCTTCTACCACTTTATGTTTTCATCACAGTGGTAGAGGAAGGAGAGAAGATTACTGGGCTTGTCATTGGAAAGGCTTGTATTCAAATGCTTAACTATGTAATCCTCTGTATATCTCTTTGCTTCTCAAGCAACATCCAAGGATTTTCATTCTCAGAGAGATTATGATCCATTTGTCTGCAGTAGTGCAAGGAATTGACCATGTCAGGAATTCCAAACCCTAACCCATCATACATGGTATGTTATATAACTAATTCCCAGTCTACAGCAGAAGAAAATTGAAGTTCACATGGGTTAAGTGACTTGGTTTAAGACTAGTTAGTGGAAAACCAAAAAGAGAATTGAATCTTCTGACCTTTTCCAGTGCTTTCTTTACAAACACTATATTAGGACAGAGTAGGCCCCTTAACAAGTATGTTTGCATGAAGGATTCAAAGAGAGGACAAAGTGGCAAGCTTCTATAAGAAATATGAGGCAAAACTCTGTTCTTTCATATGGGTTCAGCTTAGGCTCAGTCATTGAATTGACTCATATTTAAAGTTACATGGCCCTGGAGTAGCATACAATTTACTTAAATACTCTAAAGATATGAGATTTTGTCGATATGGGGATTCCTTCCAGTCATGAGAGGACAGTAAAACTGTCTTATGAAAGAAAGTCTCATTTGTAAATTGATCTCCCTTGGAGGTTGAGCATCCAAAGCATGAAACCATGCCAGTAGGCTTTTTTTTAATCCTCCTGGTTCCTGGAAGTTGGAGTTAAATGATTTTTCCTTGGTTTGAATTAAGATTTTTCAAGAATTGCCACCTTCTATCAGTGTTCTAAGCAAGTGCACCCTCAAGTGCTAGGTCTTGAGGCATAGACAACAACATTTTCCAAAAAACACAACAGAGGTGTGTGTGTGTGTGTGTGTGTGTGTGTGTGTGTGTGTGTGCTTGTGCACATATGCAGGTGTGCACATCTTTTCAAGGCAGAGATGTTGAAAGACAGTGTATAGAGAAAGTTCAACCAGGAGCACAGGCTGAAGGAGAAAGGCATCTTGCTCAAACCACCTGTTGGTTTCATCCCTGAATTGTCAGTTGAGTTAATGGAACCTCAAGGAAGAGTGACTCTGAGAGGGGTAGCTTTATTCCCAGTGAGTTTCCAGAACAGATTCAGCTCTGTCTACTTAACCTAGGCCTATGGCACAGGGTCATAAGCTGGCAAAGGACTTAGCCCAGGCAGCCTTGAATGTGTTTATTCACTTGAGGGATATTGGTCTAGCAGCAGACTAGGACCCTAGCCTGGGCTTATAAATCATGCAGAATAACCGTCTGCCTTAATCCCCACTAGAGGTTTCTTGCAATACCATCTGGGCTGTTTTTGCTTATCCAGCTGTATTTGTTAAATCTTTAATTAGCAACAGGTTTTGTGTGCAGACAGAATTCTACTTCCTGTGCCAGTGGACCCGATATGTTACTGGAAAGCAGGGGTTCATAGCATACTAATTCAGATGTCCTCCCTCCATTTGGAGACATGGTGATAAAAGAAAGAAACGGCCAACCTGATGCATAACATACACTCATGAAAATCACATTTTAAAGATACAGTGCTCTAGTGTTAACTTCTCCCTTAAAAACTAAAAGGGTCCTTAGTGATTGCTAGTCCAATACTCACCATTTTATGTATAAAAAACTGAGGACCAAAGAGGGAAAGTAACTAAACTATCCCATGGACATGAAGCTAGTTAATGGCAGAGCTGAGACAAGAATCTCAATTGTTTGATTTATAATCTCATGTCCTGTCCAACAATCTTCATTAGAAAAAGGACCGAACTTTGTGTCCGAAGAGCTGACATCAAGTCATAGATTCATCATTTAGTATGTACATGATTCTTGGCAAATAATTTTATTTGTGTTCTTTATTTTATTCATCTATAAAACAGGTATTTACCATCACTATTATCATCACAATAGCTCATATTTACAGAGTGCTTTAAGATGTGTAAAATGATTTGTACATACTATTTTATTTGATCCCAATGACAACCCTGTGGCTTTGGTTCTGAGTCTCAGAAAATTCAAGTTCCTCTACCAGGAGACATGAAACTAGCAGGTATTTAAGGCAAATTTCAAACCTAAATCTCTCTAACCCCAAATTCATTACTCCATATGTCTTCTTATGATATATATGTACCATATACTTTGCAGTATTGCTATGTAAGGCAATCTGTAAATGGTGATGAACATTAGAAATGTGAGCTTATCATTATTACAAATATCTCAAAAAAGGCCATACCATTGGGAGAAAAATAGCTTGGAAAATTAAAATAAATATCCACTAAGAATGGAATAAGGAAACATATTTATGCTATAATTGAAAAGATTTTTGTTACTCAAAAAGTTATGAAATATACTGCTGTGGAGATCATTAAAAAGTAAAATCTGTTCTCTTTTCTAAGTCCTAAAGGGAAATTATCCCAACGATAATAATTTAAACTTTATCTGCCTAGAGTAGAGAAGCACTTTGTAACTATAAAGCACTAGAAAAATAGAATTTCAGAACTGGAAACTCATTTAGTCCAACAGTGAATTCAATATGAAAATCCTCCCCAATAATCCCAAGAAATAGCTTTTCCGTCCTCATTTGAAGATGGAGAACTCACTAATTGTTAAGGAAGGTCTTGGAAAGAGTTCTAACTATGAGGGACACTTTTCTTCCTGTAGAACCCTCTAGGACTAGTTGGAACAAGTCTAAGCCCTCTTGCACATGTTGGCTTTTCAAGTACTTGATCATAGCTATTATTTCCTCCCAAATTATCTCTTCTCCAGGTTAAAGATTCCCAGTTCTATCACCTAATCCCAAAGTGGCCCTATCATCGAATCACAAAATTTGAGAGTTATAAGAGACCTCAGCAGCCATCTTGTCTAACTAGAAGGAATCCCCACTCCGTATTCAAGGATAATCAATATTGGAAACACCTTCTTCCGTACCAACTTACTTTTTTCCCTTCTAGTGGGGAGAGCCCTCACTATAGGCCTTAAAGTATAGGTTGGATGACCATTTGAGGTAATTTGTAGAGGGAATTTGTTTTCAGATACACCTTGGATTGGCTGCCCTCTGAGGTAGAGGAAGAAAGACATAGGGAAGAGAATACTGAATTTTGGGTCAGAAGACCAAGGTTTGAATTTCACATGTTACCTGTGTCACATCAGGCAAGTCAGAATCTCTCTGCTCCTGTGAAATCTATTCACCTGTAAAATTAAGTGGTTGTACTAAATGACCTCTGAGGTCTTTTCCAATTCTAAGTTTATAATTCTATAATCCCATATAACTTTGGGAGTCTGTGATTCTGTAGCTGAAAACTGCAAGTTGTAGTAATATAAAACAATGGATTTGGGAAGAGTGAAGTAGTAGAGAAGGTCACAGGAGATTACAAACGGAAATCTCAAAGGTTAAGATCTTAGAGCTAGAAGAGTCTTGACAGGTGCATATCCTAAGTTGTAACTATCTTGTGATGAAAGAGACTAAAAGAAGTATGACATTTTGCTAATGAAAAATAAAAATTAATCAATGGGATACTTCTTGAATAGTAAGTAAGGATAAGGCACTGCAGTTAACCTGTCAAGAATTATAAAGTAATATGCTGTACCACTTAGGGCAGTGAGGTACAGGCAGAAAGGCTAAAAGAAGGTATTCCAGATATGACAACAGAATGTTCATTAAATGTGTTTTGCCTATTCTACTGTTTATAAGTATCAGTGCCAGGGGATGTGATTGAAATTTCATTCCTTCTCCCTGAAAACTCTGGGAACTGCAGATTGGCCACATTACATATCATATTTATTCTTATATATTCATATATAGTCTTGCCATTTAAAATATTAACTCCCTAAGTGCAGAAATTATTTTACTTTTGCCTTTGTGGCCCCAGTGCTTAGCTCAATATCTGGCTTCCTTCAAGTCTCAGCAAAAATACTACCTTCTGCAAAAAAACTTTCCCAATCCCCCTGAATTCTGTTGCCTTCCCTCTATTGATTATCTCTAATATTTCTTGCATACATATCTTTCAACATTCATTTTTTATAAGATTTTGAGTTTCAAATTTTTTTCTCCCTCCTTCTCTCCCATCCTCACTCCACAAGATGGCAAACTGATATAAGTTATACATGTGCAATCATATAAACATATATACACATTAGTCATGTTTTGAAAGAAGAAACAGAACAAAAATGAAAAGGCACAATTTTTTAAGTTAAAATAGTATGCTTCAATATGAATTCAGACTCCATAGTTCTTTTTCTGGACATGGATTGCATTTTTCCTCATGTGTCTTTTGGAATTGTTTTAGATTATTGGATTGCTGAGCAGAGCTAAGTCAATCATAGCTGATGATCTCACAATGTTGCTGCTACTATATACAATGTTCTCCTGGTCCTGTTGACTTCACTCAGCATCAACTCATGTAAATCTATGCAGGTTTTTCTGAAATCTACCTGCTCATCATTTCTTATAGCATAATACTATTTCATTACATTCATATACCACCACTTGTTCAGCCATTCCCAAATTGATGAGCGTTCCTTCAGTTCTTTACCATTACAAAAAAAAGCTGCTATACATATTTTTTCATGATCTCTTTGGGATACAGACCTAGTAGTGCTATTGCTGAATCAATGGACATGCACAGTTTTATTGCCCTTTGGGCATAGTTCCAAATTGTTCTTCAGAATTGGTAGGTCAGTTCACACCTCCACCAACAATGCATTAGTGGCCCAATTTTCCCACATCTTTTCCAACATCTATCATTTTCCTTTTTTGTCATATTAGTCAATCATGTGTTAGGTGGTACTTTAGAGTTGTTTTAATTTGCATTTCTCTAATCAATGGTGATTTAGAGCATTTTTTCATATGCCTACAGATAACTTTAATTTCTTCATCTAAAAACTGCCTGGTCATACCCTTTGACCATTTGTCATTTGGGGAATGACTTGTATTCTTATCAATTTGATTCAGTTCTCTATATATTTGAGAAATGACACCTTTATCAGAAACATTTCCTATAAAAATTGTTTCCCATCTTTCTGCTTTCCTTCTAATCTTGGTTGTGTTGCTTTTGTTTGAGCAAAAACTTTTTTTTTAATGTAATGTAATTAAAATTATCCATTTTGCATTTCATAATATTCTCTTATCTCTTGTTTGGTCATAAGTTCTTCCCTTCTCCATAGATCTGATAGGTAAACTATTCCTTGCTTTCCTAATTTACTTATGGTATCAACTTTTATGTCTAAATCATGTACCCATTTTGATCTTATCTTAGTATATAGTGTGACATGTCGGTCTATGTCTAGTTTCTGCCATACTGTTTTCCAGTTTTTCCAGAAGTTTTTGTCAAATTGTGAGTTTGTATCCCTGAAGCTGTCGTCTTTGGGTTTATCAAACAGTAGATTACTATAATCATGTACTACTGTGTCTTGTGAACCTAATCTTTTCCACTGATCCACCACTCTCTTTCTTAATCAGTACCAAATAGTTTGATGATTCCTGCTTTATAAGATAGTTTTAAATCTGGTACAACAAGGCCACCTTCCTTTGCATTTTTTTTTCATTAATTCCCTTGATATTCTTGAACTTTTATTCTTCAAGATGAATTTCATCATTATTTTTTCTAGCCCTATAAAATAATTTTTCATGATTTGGTCTGGCACTGAATAAGTAAATTAATTTAGGTAGCCCTGTCATTTTTATTACATTAGCTCAGCCTACCAATGTTTTCCAGTTCTATAGATCTGATTTTCTTTGTGTGAAAAGTGTTTTTGCATATCTTGTTAACACAAAGTTCTTTGTATATTCTCTTCCCCTATTAGACTGACTGAGTAGAAGCATAATAAATATTTGTTGAGCCATTCTCCAATAAATAAATGGTCAAATGATATGGAATTGGTCAAGCCATTCTGAAAAACAATTTGGACCCATGCCCTAAGGGTCACTAAATGGTAACCCTTTGGCCTAACAGAATGACAACAAGGCTTGTACCCCCAAAGAAATTTTAAAAAAGGAAGGGCCTATATGAAGAAAAATATCTCTTTTTGTTGTAGCAAAGGACTACAATCTGAGATAATGCTAATCAATTAGGGAATGACTGAATAAGCTGTGGCAGAAAAAATGTAATGGAATGATATTGTGCCATAAGGAATGATGAAAGGGATGGTTTGAGAGAAACCTGGGAAAACTTGTACAGATTGATACAGAGTGAAGTGAACAGAACCAGGAAAATACTTTATGTAGAAACAATACTCTGGTAAAGAAAAATACCTTTGAAAAACCTAAAAATTCTGATCAATGCAATGACCAATAAATGTCCAAGAGGATAAATGATAGAACATGAAATTATTATATACTTTAAAGGAAAAACAAACTTTACCTAAAAATGATTTGTGATTTTATGTATAATTCCCTCCAGATTTTTTTTGTACTTTTTTCTTTATCTATCAAGCTAATATGTATATTTAGTCATGGCTAGTACATAAGCATCTCCTTTATTCCTCTATGCAGGGCAATGACTGCTACCACCCTAAAACAGAAGACTGCCAACCCTAACCTCCTAATGCTATGCTTCTATAGCCTGCCTCCCACACCACCTCAGGCACATTCCTGGCTCTGGGAAGACCCCTGTTTCTTGAGGCAGAGTCTGGGCAGCAGCACTGGCCCTGAGGAGCAAGAGCAGACGGTGGCCCTGTAGGGAAGGAAGAATATGGAAAGCATCCACTAACATCAGCTAAAGCCATAGCTCAGCCTCTGAGAACAATCTGGATTTCTCAACACATCCAAAGATGAGGGTTGAAACTAAACTACTTTGTACACACTGAATCACATTTCTGTGCTAAAGCTGTAAGGCAAATACAGCACTTTGCAAAATGTATAGCATGAGATACATGTTAGTTTTAATATTATCATTTGCAGTAACCTTATACTATGCAATCATAGACTGCTCTTTATTTTTTCTTTCACAGATTCATTAGAACCATTTCCAGCTACTAAAGTCCCTTCCTTCTAGGACTAACTCAGGTGCCACCTTCTATATGATACCTCCCCCAAATGAAAATGAGATCTTCTTCCAATTTCCTATATCACTTTGCCTTCTAATTGGTCTTCCTGCCTCAAATCTTATTCCAACTCCAATATGTCCTTGACAACTACCAAAAAAAGTTTCCTAAAACATAGGTCTGACATATCACACAATACTTTTCTCAATAAACTCCAGTGGCTCCTTATTTCCACCCGGATAATATATAAAGACTTCTTTTTGGCATTTGAAGTTCTTCATGATAGCCTTTTTGCTTATGCTTATCCTGATCACTGAAAGGCAGGTTAACCAAGTGACTAATGGAATATTTCTATTATTGTTAGAGACATGAAGGAACCAACTCTTCAATTTCATTTCACTGTTTCTGCAGGGAAAAAAATCTGTGAACCATCCTTCCATTTAGCTGCACATTAATAAGTTTTCTACTTTCATTTAGAGTATAGATATCACTACTGACATGGGTTCAGTAACCTTAGCATAAGTCATTGGACAAGGATTTATTACTTAACAATATCAAAAGCTAAATTGATATTGATGATTTAAAAGCTACATGATTCATTTGTCTCCTACTTGTCCTCATCTTCTATCACTTTAATACTGTCACCACAGGGCCTCATAAAACTGAGGGTCATTTCCCCCCCCTTTGATGTTTTTTTTTTCTCATTCTTAGTTTATTCCTTCATAAGGATAAGGCAAAGGATCATTGTGAAGATAAAATAAGATAAACTATGTAAGGTTCTATAAGTAAGAGGCAGTGCCCCATTAAGACTTCAAATCCTAAGGTCTGGAGAAGCTAAAACACAGGCATTGAAATGTAAAGGGAAAGTTTTCAGTGGCAAGGTAAATATTTCTACCTTAGAAAAATGGAAATACACACACATCTAACTTACGTATAATAATATATTACATATGTGTGTGCATGTGTATATACACATGTGGCCATATAGAAATATGCATGTGTATATACATACATATGAACATATACATATATATACCTGTACATATGCATATGCACATGCCACGTGCACATACACATACATATACATATACATCCTTTCTCAGAGATTCAAGGGAAGCAATGTGAAATCATTTGCTTGGTAACCAGATGGCATGAGTTCAAATCCCAGTTCTGATATTATGTGGTTTATCTACATAATCATAGGCTGAGATAGAGAAATAGATATAGATAGATTGTCAGACACACATGTGTACAACATATTCATAGTATATATATATATGTCTATATCACAAATAGTTAATCAATACATGTACCATACTATATATACATACACACAAAATAGTTAGATTTAGGGTATTTTGGAAGGGAGTGAAGCACCTGAATTTGGGAGAATCAGGAAAGACTTCATACAGAGAATGGAGCCTGAGCTTCATCTTAAACACAGAGAGGAAGGAACAGAAGTAAGGAGGTAGTGAATCCAGAAATGAGATATGCTCAGTGCAAAATCATGGAGATGGGAGATAGGAGTGTTGTGAATAAAGTTAAGAAAAGAAGTCAGTTTGTCCAGATTGCAAATTGCAGGAGGGAGAGTAAATGTCCAATGGGGTTGGAAAAGTGGGGTGGGGTCAGGATGCATGGGGCTTCAGAAGCTAAACAGAAAGTTTATACTTATTCTAGAAGCAGTTGGAAGCCACTGGAGTTTGTTGGTATAGTGGTAATGGGAATTTGAAGATCTTCCCTGCCCCTTAATAAGCCTAAGGGAGTTTGAAGACCTTCCCTGTTTTGAAAATATACTCTGCCCCCTAATAGGCTGAATGTAATTACATGGAGTCTGTGGTGGGAGGAGTTTGCTGAAGGGTAGAGCAGAGCCCACAGGAAACTGGGTGTCAGAGCCAGAGAGACAGTGGGAGAGAGAGGATGCTCAGGCAAGGAGTTAGTCAGGTTTCTGTGTTGATATTGATCTTATAATGATTGTGGAAAGGCTAAAGGATGCTGTGGCTCTCTGCTACATTGTGGTGCATTAACTTCTTTTCTACTATGATGTAATTAGCTTACTGGTTTGGGGATTTGGTTTTCTGGAGTCTGAATAAATGCTTAGCTTCTGTCTTTTATATGGAGAGTCTGCTATATTTTGCGATTGAGTACCATGCAGGAATATTTATAGTCACAGTCAATATATTTATCATGATCATGAGTGCTCTACATATTGCACTGGCACTAGAGTTGGGTAAGGGAGTCACATGGTCAATTCTGTTCTTAAGGGAAATTACTTTCATAGGAGTGTGAAGAATGGACTTCTGTGGTGAAAGATTCAAGGCAGGGAAACCAGTTAGGAGAGTATTGCAATCATCTAGGCAAGAGGTGATGAGGGGCTAAATTGAGGGGCTTAGTGAGTTGAGAGAAGGGATCAAATGAGAGAGATGTTGTGAAAGTAGCTTGTTGTAAAGGACAAAATCTGGCAGCTTATTCACTATGTGAGGTGAAGGAGAATAAGGAATTTAGGATAGTGCTGAGGTTATAAACCTGAGATATATTGGAAAGATGATGGATGGTACCTTTTACAGATATAGAGAAGTTTGGAAAATGAGAGGATTTAGGGAGGAAAAAAGTTAACTTTTAGAAATTGAGTTTATGATGTCTCTGGGACATCCAGTTGGAAAGATCCAAAAGTCAATGGGTGATGCACAAGTGAAGCTCAAGAGAGAGAAAATGGGGTTAAATATGTAATTTTTGGAGTCATATTCATAGATATGCTAGTTAAATCCATGTGAGATGATGAGGTTGCTGAAACAGAATATTAAAGAAGAGGACTTAGAAGATAGTGTTGGGGAATTTCCATAATTAGTAGACAGGATATGGATGGTGAGTCTGCAAAGGAGACTGAAAAGAAATAGTCATACAGGTAGAACACAAACTAGGAGAGATAAGTGTGAATCTGCACTAGATAATTTTCCACAACCTCATGCAGGAAAAATGGAGCTTATATACAGAAAGATTGTGGGAGGATTTAGGGTGGTCTAGAGAAGGGTTTTGGGGAGAGGAGGAGTCAAATGAGTTCAGATTCCAGTAATGAGAGATTAAGGGTGGGAAATAGCTGGGGGCTACCAGGGCTAGGCTAGTTTAAGAGTAACAGATTTCCATATAGAAATTTTTGGGAGGATGGAGGGTGGGAAGTAGCTAGACAATGGAGGGTTAGGCTAGACAGAGATTTGGGTCTAGTGATAATGAAAGACTTGTGGCCTCAGGCACATTCCTCATCAAGCAGGGAAGATTCAAGGAAAGTTCAGGGGGTTCCCAGAGCCTGTACCCCATCAGGTATGATGTTAATAAATGGTGAAAAACTCATAGAGGCAAGGAATCTTCAAGTTAGGGTGGCAATTAGTATTCTAGTTTGACTGAATCAGGGAGTTTGATATTATTTTTTTTTAATGCTTAAAATACAAACTTGGACCAGATTTTGGAAAGTGTTGAATGTCAGGCTGTCATTTTGGGATTTTCTCTGGTAGGCTGTGGGAAGCCAACAATGGGGTAAAAAAAATCAAACAACTCCTTTGGAATACCTGAATATGTATATTGTAAGGAAAATTATTCCAGCCTGAGGTCTGTGAGTAGTTCATAAATTATTTTTTTCTAAGAAACCATGTAATAAGCAAGGGCTACAAATCATTGCAGGAAACATACAAACTATCATAATGACTGGGGCAATGATATCAAAGAAAGTATTAAGCAAATGACTCATTTCACACAAATGCTTTCACTTTGGACAAGAAACTATATGTCATGACCTTGTTTTAATTCAAGCTATTTTGACAAGGAATAACTTATGATAATCATTTGAAATGCTTTAATTTCCCAAAGTCTCCTGAGAGCCTTCTGATAAAAGTAACCACATCCACACTTCTGTTAACCAGCAATCTCCCTTGACATGAATCAGAGCACTTGGAGAATATGTAAATAAAGAAAAGCAAATCTGAGGAATATTTTAAAAAATTCTCAGGGGCAGCTAGGTGAGGCAGTGAATAGAGCACGGGCCCTGTAGTCAGGAGGACGTGGGTTCGGATCCAGTCTCAGACACTTAACACACACACACACACACACACACACACACACACACACCCTAGCTGTGTGACCTTGGGCAAGTCACTTAACCCCAACTGCCCTCCAAAAAAAATTTAAAAAAATTCTGTAGGGAATGTCATTATTATTATTATTATTACTATTATTATTGTTGTTGTTGTTATTGAAACTCAGATGTATTTGGAACTTCTTAAAAACATATCAAGGAAGATTACCTGGGTGCAAGATTTGACACTATCCTTATAACTTAAAGTAAATCTCATCCTCTCTCTGGGTGACTATTTCTTAATCTGTAAAATGTAGAGAGTTGAACTAAATGATCTCTAAAGTTCCTTCCAGTCTCAATCTACTGCCCTTGATTCTATTTATAGAATGAAGGGGTAGCACATAGTAGTGAAAGGGAAGAAGTATGTGAAAGAATCATGGTATAGATCTCTGACAACTCTCTTTAAATGATCTCTTCCAACTCTTTCACTTTAGAGATAAAAAAAAAAACCAAGAATCCCTGAGAAGGAAATGAACTTGACTAAGGAAGCAAGAGGTTAAGCCAAAATTTGAATTTAAATCCTCTGATTCCAAATACAGTTTTGTGTTTCTTTGTTATTTAAAAACTGGGATTAAGTTTCACTACCCAAAGTTAGGAAAAATCACTAAGTAACTTGCTCAAGGTTACAGGGCCAGGTGTTTCTGGGTGGGTGCTAAGTGTCTGAGCCTGGGATTGGATCTCCAGGTCATCCTGACACTGGAGCCAGTGCTCTTACTAGCTGTTCTACCTAGCCGCCCCCTTTTCTTAAACTTTTAAGGGCTGAATTTTGTATACCCTCCAGCTCCTAACACAATGTTTTGCATTTAGTAAGCATTTACCATATATTTAAATTAAATTGGATCTTATTTTCCTCATTTTCAATGTAGAAGAATGCTAATGGGGACTGCTTAGGTGGTGCAGTGAATAGATCACCAGCCCTGGAGTCAGGAGGACCTGAGTTCAAAATCCATCCTCAGACACTTAACACATACTAGCCCTGTGACCTTGGGCAAATCGCTTTACCCCAATTGCCCTGCCTTCTCCCCTCTAAAAGGCAAAAAGAAGAAGAAGGAGAAGAAGAATGATGACTTTCTGTTCCAGAAAAATAAGAATACTGCATATTATTTTTTGGAGGAAAATTGTCTATTTCCATGGAGTAACTTCTTTATATTATGCTCTTTTTGGATATACCTCTGAAAAACTTAAAGTTATAATATATTTTAATTATTTTTTTTCAATCAATGAAGGTCCACCTTCTCTTCATCCTATTTCCCTATTTGCCCCTGTATTGAAAAAGCAAGAAAATATGAAACCTTCTTACAAACATGTCTAATCAAGCAAAACAAATTCCTTCATCAGCTATATAAAAAAAAAAATGTCAATCTGTACTCTGAGTAAATCATCTCTCTATCTGTAGGTGGGCAGCATGTTTCATCAGGAATCCTGTTGAATCAAGGATCAACGTTCAGAGATAATGCTCTTTCTACTGGGATACTGCTGACCCAAGTCAGGAAATGAGCTCTATTTTCCTGAATTACCCACTAATTTGCTATGCTTTCTTAGCTTTGGCATACACAAAATGAGAATATTAGACAAATTATCTTGAGGTTTCCTTCCAGCTCCATTCTATGATTCTTTGATTCTATTTTTATAGATACTAGTTCCAACATAGTGACCCATTTGGCAGAAATTCCTCCCCAAAAGAACCACTTAACAAGACAAGATTTTGCGTGGTATTATAAAACTGAAAAAATGCAGAGGCTCCCAATTGGCCTTGACCATTTATTAGACAACCTCATTTCTGCTCTTCAAAAACACTGTTTTATATGCAAAAGCTATAATTTACTTTCTTTATTTCTTTAAAACTCTGACACCAGGGAAGTTTACCTAGCTTAAGCATTATGAGAAAGTTACAAATTAATCTACAGTCTGGTAATATGTCGAAGACTAATTTGAATTGTAACCTTCCATTTAATGGGCATTCTCTAGAGAGTCTCTAAATACAGGTTTTTATCTTTCCCCAGATTGGGATTGAACTATGGCATGATCAAATATATTTTCATAAGACCCATCCTAGAATGTCACTGGGAATGATGACCCATTCTATTGCTATTTTTTCTTTTTGAACAAGCATTTTATTAAATTAACTCTTACAACTAATTACTCTGTGATTAGAGGGAGAAAAGAACTTTAAACCTTTAACTTAAAAAAATTACATTAGTATGTGAATACTTAAACCAACAATAATTGAAGAGGAATATTCAAAGAGTTTTTCAAACCAAGTTACTAAACCACCATTTTTATTTCATTTATATCTATTTTTAAAAAATCATTATGTCATTTGATTTATGGAGTACTTTTCCATGATTGAAATAAAGCCTTTACTTACTTGTTTTCTTTAGTATTAAGAGAAAATAGGTATGAATTATATGAAATTTGCTGTTTCTTATTCATTCAGAGAATAGATCAAACAAAGCTATTGTTTTCTGTTGGTCGACTAATATAACCAAGTGGGTTATTTTGCAATGAGATCTGAAAACACAGTTGTGTAGTGTGTTTTTCCTCAGTAAGATGGGCTGGAGAGGGGCACAGCTTGAATAAACACTTGGATTGCCATGAATAATGAATGAGGATAGACAGAGCAGGAAGCAGAGGGAATTGTATGAAAGAATAGGGCCTAGCCTCTCAGCACCCCACTGAGAATTTGAAGGCAGAAATTGTTCACACCTGAGCCCAAAATGCCAACCATTTTGTGAATTGTTAAATAGTCTTTTCTCAGTGTAATAATGAGCCAAAAGATTTATATTTATGTAACTAGAGAGAGGTATGACCTGAGAAGTACAGGGTTTCCTAGAGAATAACTTCTTCTGTAATCAAAATATTTGGTTAAGACTCACCCTCTACTTATTAATTTGCAGGATGGGCTTTCTCCACCATCTTCCTTTTTCAAAGCCTTATCATGGTTTCAAAGTGGTCCTGCAACCTAGAACATTATGGCAGATGAATTTATGCTCTGGCAAGTGCTAAAGAGATTCAGAGCCTTCAAGTATGGACCTAGTAAAAAACCAATGGATTTCATACCACCTCTGCCAACCCTTGTTGCTTTCATCTCCACAAGATCGCTCATATTAGTCCCCTTCTCTTCACTCACATGGTCACACTCTAATTCAGGCCTTCATCATTTGTAATCTGAAATATTACATTTGTAATATTATATCATTTGTATCTGAAATTATTCTAGTTGGTCTCTCATCCTCCAGTCTCAATCTTTTCCTTGATGCAGAGTCAGGAGACCAACTGCCTCTTTGCAGCTTGGCATCTCAGAAGATTTTTTAAAGAGTAAAGGAAAAGATGGATGTAGACTAGAGCTAAGATATGGAGTTCTCTCTTCTACATAATTTATGAGCAAAGCAAATTAGCATGCTTTCTAGTTTTCCCCACATTAAAGACATTCACACAGTTGATTGAGCAAGGAGCTGTTCATATATACTTCCATATCCTGTAGAGAAGAAACATGGAAGATCTTCAAAAAGCAATTGGTCACATTTTCTCCATTCTGCAGAATATCATACCAGAATTATTTAGCCCATCTATTTCATACAGAAAGACCAGAGGGTTCTATCTCTATGCTACTGGTAAGGTGAACCTCATTCTCCCATTGTGTAACACTTGGGATTATTTTTCTTTGTTTGTTTTACTGTGACTGACTTCACTGTGCTTCAGCCAAGATCATAGATTCTCCACACAGCTACTTAATTGATATCCCTAAATCATAGTTCTTACTAGTCACTCTTCTGCTCAAGAAGCTTCAATGGCT
The DNA here is from genome assembly GCF_028583685.1 of Petaurus breviceps papuanus. Classification (NCBI taxonomy): domain Eukaryota; kingdom Metazoa; phylum Chordata; class Mammalia; order Diprotodontia; family Petauridae; genus Petaurus; species Petaurus breviceps. Next base: position 5,613,826 of record NW_027187298.1, on the reverse strand, counting down.
TTCTATTGAATCTGGAATAAGATAAAAAAAAATTCCTATGTTTAGCTTTTAAAATACTTCACAGAAATGGAAGATGCAGGAGTTCAACCACCATCTAATCCAATTCATGCACCAAAAGAATACATAGGCTAAGACTGAAGAGGGAGAACAGCAGTCTTACTGAACTCTCTCAACATACTTCCTTTATAACAATTCTTGGGAAGCACCTCACTATATCCCTCTATTCTGGAAGGTTCAAATGATTTCAGGATCCATAGAAACTAACATCTGTCACATTCACCAAAATCCTTCTCCACCCCACCCCTTTTCACCATAACCCAAAATAATGGACACTGACAACTCCATATGACAAATATGGACCTTATTACAATGTGGCATCATGCTTGGAGATACAAAACCTGTATTTAAACCTAAGTTCTGACACTGACTATCAATATAGATAAATCATTGACATTTCTGAGCCTCTGTTTCTGTTTTTAATCTGTAAAATGAAAAGTATTGCTGGATTTTCTGCTTCACCAGGGTTAGTTTTTGTTTTAATGAAATGAAATTGTAGACTAAGCATATTTTGGAAACCTTAAAGTGGTACCTATATTTTAATTAATATTGTTTTTGTTGTTGCTTTACTATTAATAATATATCATTATACCACAACATAAAAATTTTGAGAATAGAGGGAAAAAAATCTGTACAGATTACTAAGGGACTTCAAATTCTGATTTTCAGGGATGGAGTAGAAACAGGATTTTGCACAGCTCCAGCTTCCACCTTCCCCAATCCATGTAAAAGGGAACTCTGAACAAACTTTGGAGCTACAGAACCCACAAAATGACACAGACAAGCTAACCTCCCTCTGAGGACAGCCCGGCAGGCTGGCAGGAATTGGCCAGCACAGAGCTTTGGGAGCCAAGCCCACGCCCGTGGGAGCTGGCAGTTTTAGCCCTAGGGTGGGCCTGTCCAACCATCAGCTGGAAGGACTCCAGAACACCAGCAGCTGTGGCTGTTTCCAAAATTATCAACACATAGATGCAAAGGACAAAGTGAGAGGTCAGTGCAGTGTGGACTTTGGGACCAGTAGTGGGTAGAGAATCAGCTTTTGCCCCAAGGCCAAGAAGGCACTGAGACTTGCAGCTTCGGCTCCTGGCCTGCAGACTATAGGGGGACCAAGTGACCAGTACAAGGGGTAATAAGTCTTGCTTTAACCTGCTTGGATGTGGATTGCAGTCTAGGGTGGAGGTCCTGGGGTATGTGACCAGCTTGCCAGAGAGTGTGGAGGCTTCAGAGAGGATACCCAACTAATATCTCTGGCAGCTGAGAATACCCCAGCATTTGGGGAGGAATCTCCCCTGTCAGTGGCAGAGTCCTACTGTGGCAAAAAGCCCAGGGGTCAAGTAATTGAGTGGCAACATGACCAGGCAAAGGAAGCAAATTAACAGGAGAATCCAACATTAGACTCCTATTTTGGGGACAAAAAGGATCAAAGTATGGAACAGAAGGAAGACAGTGAAGTAACAATTCCTACACCAAAAGCTTCAAAGGAAAATATGAGCTGGTTACAAGCCATAGAAGACTTTAAGAAGCAGATAAGAGAAGTGGAGAAAAAAATGGGAAGAGAAATGAGAACGATGCAAGAAAATTATGAAATGAAAGTCAACAGCTTGACTGAGGAAAATAACACCTTAAAAAATAGACTAACACAAATGGCAAAAAGAGTCTCAAAAAGGCAATGAGGACAGGAATACCTTAAAAAGCCAAATTTGCCAGATGGAAAAAGAATGTCAAAAGCTCACTAAGGAGAATCCTTCCTTTGGATTTAGAATGGAGCAAAGGGAAGCTAGTGACTTGAGGAGAAATCAAGATGCTGTTAAACAGATCCAAACAAATGAAAGAATAGAAGGCAATGTGAAGTATCTCATTGGAAAAACCACTGACCTGGAAAATAGATCCTGGAGAGATAATTTAAAAATTATTGGACTACCTGAAAGCCATGATCAAAGAAAGAACCTAGAAATCATCCTCCAAGAAATTCTCAAGGAAAACTGCCCTGATGTTTCAGAACCAGAGGGCAAAATAGAGGTTGAAAGAATCCACTCATCACCCCCTGAAAAAGATACCAAAAAGAAAAATCCTAGGAATATTTTAGCCAGGTTCTGAAATTCCCAGATAAAGGAGAGAATATTACAAGCAACTAGGAAGAAAAATTTGGATATTATAGAAATGCAATGAGGATAATGGATCTGGCAGCTTCTACACTGAGGGATAGAAGGGCTTGGAATATGATATTCCGGAAGTCAAAGGATCTGGGATTAAAACCAAGAATCACCTACCCAGCAAAACTGAGTAACATGTTTCAGGGGAAAATATGGTCATCCAGTGGAATAGAGGACTTTCAAGCATTCTTGATGAAAAAAGCATAGCTGAATAGAAAATTTGACATTCAGATACAAGAAGCAAGAGAAGCATGAGAAGGTAAACAGAGAAAAGAAGTCATAAGGAACTTATCAACATTGAACTATTTACATTCCTACATGTAAAAATGATAAATGTAATTGATAAAACTTTTCTCAGTATGAAAATAGTTGAAGGGAATAGAGATAGATAGATAGATAGATAGATAGATAGATAGATAGATAGATAGATAGATAGATGATAGATAGATAGATAGATAGATAGATAGATAGATAGATAGATAGTCTTTATCAGAGGGTATAAAGGTATATGATTACATATATGAATGTTTATATATATATATATATGTTTACAGGTATACATAGAGGACACAGGACCAATTTAATAGGAAGGGAAGATACTTAAAAGGTGAAATTAAGAGGTGAGAGAGGAATATAATGAAAGGAGATGGGGAGAGACAGAATGGGGCAAACTATCTCATATAGAAGAGGTAAGGGAAAATGGGTACAATGGAGGGGAAGAACAGGAAGGCATAAGGGAATGGGTCAACCTTATACTCACTGAATTTGGCTTAGGGAGGGAATGACATACACACTAAATAGGGTATCTCACCCTACAGGAGAGTAGGGGGGAAGGAGTTGAGAGGGGGGATGATGGAAAGGAGGGCAGGCTGGGGGGAGGGAAGTTGGAAGCACACACTTTTGAAAAGGGATAGGACCAAAGTAGAGAATAGATCAAGTGGGAGATGGGATAGGAGGGAGGGAAATGTATACATAGATAGATAGATAGATAGATAGATAGATAGATAGATAGATAGATAGATAGATAGATAGATACACTATGGTAATGTTTTGCATTTGCTACACATGTACAATCTATATTGAATTGCTTATCTATCTTTCCAGTAAGGGAGGAAGGGAATGAATCTGGAATTCAAAGTTTTAAAACCAAATGTTTAAAAATATATGTACTATTAGTAATACTATTTTATATGTAATTAGGAAATAAGAGGTGGGTATATCCCGGTGGACCACTATTTTGGAAAGGTGGGTAGGGGAAAAATGGGGAGAAAATTTTTAACCCAAAATCTGGCAGAAATGAATGAAGTAAACCAGAAGTTAATAAAGCATTTGGAAAAAAAAAAAAAGAAGAAGACAGGACCTCCCAAAGCAAAATTCCTTTTATGTTTAAATAATTCATTCAATCAATCAATGGATAAATCTTTATTAAGGGCCTACTGTGTGCTAGGCATGTATTAATCACAGTGTTCTTTCTGTTAGGTACACTGCTTTTGTCAGGAAGTATATTGTTTTTGTCTTGTTTTGTTCCCTTCCCCCCTTTTATTTGCCCCAAATCTCCCTCTATACAATTTGTACTCTTTTTTTTTTTAGCTCAGGATTCTGGTGCCAAACTGAGCGTAATAGTTTTTGAGATAATAAGTTTAACTCTTCTTTAGATTATCAATGTTTATCAATATCCTTCAAATATTTTGTCTAGAACTAAAAATATTTCAAATTTTCTCTGAGTATAATTGGTCTATCATTTGACCCTCACTCCCCAACCCAATTTAAAAATAATATCTCAATTTCAATTATGTATTAAAAAATTTCTGATTTTCAAAATCATCCTAGTTTTCTATAAAGGAAAAAATCCCAATGGGGTTGAATCTTATATATTGCCTAGATTATGATTAGTTCACTGAGTTAGTCGATGTGTAGGAGATCATAGGGTTATAGAGATTTGGAGCTTGAAGGGGCTTCAGAGGACATCAAATCCAACACTCTCGTTTTATAGAGGAGAAAAATGAGGCACAGATAAGTTACAGGGTTATAGATATATTAAGTATCTGAGACAAAATTTGAATTTGTCTTCCAATTTCAAGTCCAGCATTATATCCATTATATTATGTTCTATCTATGCAATTTTCTACATAGATATTGGATAGAAAAGAGTTAGAAAAATACATGTACCTAATTAATCAAAAATCAGATAAACCAGAGATGAATTTACTTAATATTTTAGTTTTATTTTATTGTCCCATTTATATACATACATGCATAAACATGTACATATATCTATATAATAAACAATATTTGTTATTTCTCAATGTTGACTTTAATCATATTCATGTAATAATTGTGGAATGTTTTGTGTGTCTGTTTCCTTCCCTTTGCATCACTTCACATACAGATCTTCCCATATCTCATTTATCCCTTCAGATTTATGATTCTTTATGACAAAAGGCACAGAAAAATTCAATTTATATACCATAACTTGCTCAGCCATTTCCCAAATTTGGATTGAGGAAGACCTGAGTTTATAATCTTGCTTCAGAAACTTACTATTTGTATGACCCTGGGACAGTTATTTATCTATTCTTAAAGTCAGTTTCTTCACCTGTAAAAGGGAGATATAATAGCACCTACATAACAAAGTTGTGGTATGTTTTATAAGTGAGTGTGACTTCCCCAAAATTAATTTTTGTTTTTAGTTCCTTTCTGGCCTCTGTGCCCCAGTTAATCAAAATTTAATAATGAAACTGGTCCCTCCTCATATTCTGACTCACGAATTATTTGCTTACTTTTTCAGGTTCCTATAAGTTGTGTTAGATAATCAATTATGCAAAGGAGGGTCTAATTTACAAACAATTCCATATTCTCCACTCATGGGCCATGAAAGAGAATCTAATCCAGTAGGAGAGCATTTATTTAACATATGCAACCATAAAAATAATGAGAGCTTCTCATTCCCATTCTTAAATGAGTACAGTTTTCTATATCTAAGTTGGCGAATGAGCAAAAAACCTTCTCAAGTACTCAAGTTGAGAAAAATAATCTCTCCTGCTCAAAGAACAGGAGAAAACTATGTCATTCTTTCATCTTCTCTTAACATGCTTTCTTCATACAGTTGCCAAAATAATTTGCCTCAGACTGAGATCCAACCATGTCACTTCCCTCCCCCCCCCCCAAATTTTATTGGCTCTCCATGTCCAGAGGGCAAAATATAAAATCTTTAGCATAGAATTCAATGTCCTCATAATTCTGATTCAACTCACTTTTTCTGATATATTTCACCTTATCCCTAAACTCCCAATCATGAACTCAACATTTCAGCCAAACTGAACTTGATATTCTATCCCCTCCCTCCATAGTAGCACAAGCCTTCCACACTGCCTGGCATGCACTCCTTCCTCCTCTCACCAGAACTCTTAGCTTCCTTCAAGGCTCAACTTAGGTGGTTTTACCTCCTCCAGAAAGCCCTCCCAAATGCCCTCAGTCTTTAACACTTTCTCTTTGACAAAAAAAAAAATAATATGTGTAGCAGCAAGCACCCTAGCATACCCAAGATGACTGCTAACACAGGTTCTTAGATCTGCTTTTCTAAAGGAAAGCAACTCAAAATGGGTTAACAATCTTACTTTAATCAATCAAACATATATCATTTACCTAGTTCAAGGGAAAAAAGTCACCACCCTGAACTTCAGAGAATACAAACAGAAGTTAAAACAGAAAATAAAAATTCAGCAGATAGGCTTCCAGGTGTTTGACCATTACATCCATACCTAGTCAGTTACCAGAGAGGGAAGCATCAAAGTCTGGGTTTTCAAAGCCAGGGGGCTCAATGGCTACCCAGAGTCTCATCTGGATACATCATACAACTCTTCCCAAAATGAACCCCAAAGCAAAACCTCACATCGGGGTTCATATAGCCTTCTCCTGGGTCAGAGAATGTCACAACCCTCTTGACCCACTGCCCAATCACAGAGTAACAAGGTGTGGGTGTTCCTAAAAAACAGCCTCCCACCACAGGTTCCATGGGACCACATTCAGCCTATTAGGGGGCAGAGTATATTTTCAAATCAGGGAAGGTTCTCAGAGTCACTTAAGCCTATCAAAGGGCCTAGGGGCAGGGACAATCTTCAGATTCCAATTCCCATAACAACATAGCATCATGTAAACATATTACAGTTTCTCTCATACCTCACAAAACATAGAACTCCCTTGAGAGTAGATAGTTTAAGTTTAACTCCATATCCTAAATGCTGAACAAAGCAATTTGTACATACAAAAACTAGTAGTTGAATTGAAATCAATCCCCATTTTAAAGATAAGAAAAGTGAGTCTCAGACCAATAACATGATTAATCTATGGTCACATAGCAGAACCAAACTTGGAACCAAATTTTCCTGCTACCATGTCCAATTGTTCTTTTCATAATATTACGCTACTTATTTGGAAATGAAGAAGAAATGGTATAGGAAATATGATGATAAATTAACTACAGCTACTTTTGTGTACACAAAGGGATATCTCATTAATTTATAGTCAAACTACATCTTTCCCCTTTAAATTTGGCTTTTCCCTGAAGTATTTTTAGCCATTTGTTTTTCATCTGTTTTGTATGGATGGTGCACAGCTGTCTGTTAAAAGGGTCTGGATGTGATGGGCATTTTTTAAAAATTGAAATGAGCCTGCTTTTTCCCCTCCACAAAAGTTTGCATTTGACTCTAAATTCAAGAGGGAAAACTGGCAACATTTCCTAATTTTCTCTATTAAAAAGGGATTTTTACACCCATTCTGTTAGTGGCGGAAATTTTTCACACGCTTTTAGATGCCAGAAACATTTGGCCCTAATCCCTGAATTTGGTTTTGTACTTTTCTGGATATTTTAGGGAGTCTATAACAAAGGGTAAGGAGATAAGAATTTGGGACCAAATTCTTGCAAAGTTCTAGTAGATGACCTCATAAGACCCTCACCAACCTCTATGACAATGGAAGGCTGCAAGGAAATGAGGGAAAGTAGCAACTCTCCAAAGATGGCACTTTTTTTCTATTTTGTCCATGAACTTCACAGCTGAGTGTCTGTTCCTTGACTTCTTTATCTCATCAGAAATAAGAATCATTTTGGAGTGTGAATACAAGAACAAGCCTTCATAACACCAAGGGCAGGGTCAAAGACAGGAAAAGATGAAGCTTATAGAAAGCATTAGACGAACATCATTGTTTAGCAGAAAGAATACTAAACTCAAGAGTCCAAAGGAAACTCATTTCAGTTCCATGGCTCTGGAATTTAATAGCTTTGTGACTATGGCCAAGTCATTAAACCACTGAACCTCAGTTTCCTCATCAGTAAAAATAAGGGGGGGGGATAATAATAGTAGCTAATTAGATAGAATTTTAACATTTATAAAGCACGTTAATGTATCTCATTAGTCCCTCCCATTAACTTTGTTACATAAGTTCTATTCTATCCCCATTTTACAGATGAAGAAACTATGGCTGAGTGGATAAGTGATTTGCCCAGGGTCACACAGCTAGTAAGGAAGCATTGCAAATTCAGGTCTTCCTTAATCCAAGTCCAGTACCACACATATGCATACCTTGCAGACCTATAGTGAGGATCAAATCAGAGAATATATGTAAATTTCTTTTAACATCTAAAAGTTTTACAGAAATGTCAGTCATCACTCTGAAAATAAGTTGTTATTTCTGTTACAGTTTTGGAGATGTCTGATTCATAGATACCATAGTTTATTAAAGTTAAAGGGACTTTGGTAGATATCTGTGTTTGACAAATGCTGATGATAGATTTTTTCATTCATTCATTCAAATAGTGACCTAGCCTGCCCTAGAAAAGCTTCAAGTTTGGTCACAGGGAACAATACCGTGTTTCCCCAATAATAAGACACTGTCTTATTATTTTTTTTTTGGACAGAAAAACACCAGAGGGCTTATTTTCAGGGGAGGGCTTATTTTAATGAACATTGAAAGCAATTTTAATAAACAGGTAAATGTGAACAAAAAAATGTACCTTTATTCAATAAGCAAATCACTGGGGAAGAACAGGATGACGTGCTCACTGCTGCAGCTCTGATTGGATGCAGCTCGGAGCGCGGCGTGCGTTTCACGGGGGGGGGGGGTGCATACAGAGGGTACCATAATGTAGCAACAGTAGCAATCTCAATAGGGCTTATTTTCGGGGGAGGGCTTATTTTAGAGGAATCTTACACAGTAAGGGAGGGCTTATTTTCTGGATAGGTCTTATTATCAGGGAAACACGGTAGTTCTATCATGAGTAGTAAATGAGCTAGATTCAGAATGGCTCATCAGCAGAACTACAACAAATTTTGGCCACAGAAACTCTTGAAAAACAATTAATAATGTCTTTGAGGGACTCTTAACTATAACTTTGAGGGAATTTCATATTTTAAAAAAAATCATAGATTTTTTAAAATAGATCATTAGCATAGTCATATAATATTATATTTGTGTGATTTATTCTGTCAAATATTTCACAAATATATTTTAAATTTTTTAACATTCATTTTTTGAAAATGTGAGTTGTAAATTCTCTTCTTTCTTTCTACCTCTTCTCCCCACCTTGAGGTAGTAAGAAGTATATTGATTATACATGTGAAGTCATACAAAACACACATAATATAATATCACTGTTAAGACTATATCATTGATTTACTAACACAGGTTTAGTATTAGTTAGTGAATAAGAAGTTCAACATATACTTGCTATCAATTTGTTACCCATCATGTTATAGCAATATCATCATTCATATGATAACTATTTCCATATACTTTTTTAAAACAGGTTATTGACAAGACTGGTATGTAGGAGGATATGGTTTCTTATAAAATGTATTTAGTCCCGGCAAATGAATTTCAGTCCTGCAATGACATGTCCAATGTTGATCCAAAGGTATCTTATACTTTCACATGTATGTATTTGCTAATTACCTTTTGGAATTGGTCAAAATATTTAGATAAGCAAATAACTGGTAAATTTTCAGTTAATTAACACTTTGGAAAATACATGTATATTTGATGACTTTTAAATATACAAGTGTTGATTAACATTCATTTTGAATTGACTTCTCTCACCAGCAAAATCCTCCTTCTTCCCTGGAAAACAGAATCTTCCCTATGTCATGGGTAAGACAGAGTGTCTTATATAATGGAGATAGCAATGGCCCTACTGTTAGGAGACTCAGGCTCAAATTCTTCTTCAAATGCTCATAGATTATTTCCTCCTCAGAAGGCTATTTAAATTCTCAGAACTTAAGTTTCCTCATTTTGAAAATGGGTTATTATGAGAATATGCTTTGTAAACATGAAAACATCATAAAAATGGGAGTTATTGTTAAAATTAAATCTCCATACTTTTAATAGAGATGCCATTTCTGGAAATATAGCTCCAGGGATAATAATTACAGAAGAAAAAAAAATGGCTTCTATATAACCAGGCCTGTCTAGCTGATGTAGCAAGACACCTGAGGGAGAGGAAGGAGACATGTTCCAGACCAGGCAAACCATCTCTAGTACCTCCCTCGAGCACCAGACAAGACAGGTTGGACTTGTAAAGAGCTGGCAAAATTCACCTCCTTCCTTTGTAGATTTGTGAGGAGAGGACTATGGATGTTGAAGATCATATATATTATCAGAATTAGTTGATGTATTAGTTTTGTGAACAGCTTATTTTTTCTTGATTTTTGCAAAATGCTTTGCTTTAAGAAATAGCTCACTGAGTAGGAAAAAGGGAGGGATGTGTTCAGAAATGAAGATGATAAAAAAGATAATAATTTTAATAAAATTCAAAAGAACTTAGATGGGCAATTATGAGTGGACTAGAAATCTGTACAAGTGTTAGGAAACCACAGGGTAGAAGCTAACCAAAGAGGATCATTGTCCAGAATAAAGCATGTTCATTTGGTCCCTGGTTATTGATAATATTAGCTAAAAACTTATTTAGAGCTCTAAGATTTGCAAAGTCCTACACAAATACTTTTTCATTATATCCTCACAATAACCCTAAAAGGGAGGTGCTATTATTACACCCTTTTTTAAAAAAAATTTTTGGGAGGGGGGGAGTGTGGCAGCAAGCACCCCAAGCGTCCTCAGGGTTTGCTGCCAACACAGGTTCTTGAATCTGCTTTGTTAAAGGAAAGCAACTCAAAATGGGTTAACAAGCTTACTTTAATCAGTCAAACATATATCGTTTACCTTGTTCAGGGGAAAAAGGTCAGCACCCCGAACTTCAAAGTATACAGGCAGAAGTTATCGACAGAAACAGATCAAGTAGACAGCTTTCCAAACTGTGCAACCATTACATCCATACCAAATCAACATCTGGGTTTTTCAAAGCCAGGGGGGCTCTGGACAACGGCTTCCCAGAATCCATATCAAATAACAGAACACTTCTCAAAGTGAGCCCCCAAAACAAAGCTACACATCAGGGCTTATATAGCCTTCTCCTGGCTCAGAGAATGTAACAATCTTATTGACTCACTGGCCAATCAAGAAATATCTACTGAAAAACAAGCCTCCCACCCCAGGCTCTAGGTGCACTTTAGCCTAGCGGCAGGGAAGATCTTCCAAATTTACATTCCCATTACAGGGAGGACAGGGCAATTGGGGTTGAGTGACTTGCCCAAGGTCACATGGCTAGTAAGTGTTAAGTGTCTGAGGCTGGATTTGAACTCAGGTCCTCCTGACTCCAAAGCCAGTGCTCTATTCACAGCACCACCTAGCCACTCCATAAGCCTAATTTTTCAGCCTTCTTCCCCACTACTTCCCTTCAGGAGAAGCTAGGTGGCACAGTGGATAGGGTGCTACATGTGGAATTGAGTTCAAATCCAGCCTCGGTATGTGGCTCTGGAGCTATATGACCCTGAACAAATCACTTAACCTTGTTTACCTCAATTTCCTCATCTGTAAAATGATCTGGTCTCTCTCTGTCTCTCTCTCTCTCTGTCTTTCTCTGTCTCTCTGTCTGTCTGTCTGTCTGTCTGTCTCTCTCTCTCTCTCTCTCTCTCCCTCTCTGTCTCTGTTTGTCTCATCTATAGGTATATCCTACTGCTAATATCTGATATCCCAAATCATTCTAGTAAGAATGAGCAAGTGAAGACATGAAGAACGGAGGCAATGACATGATCTGTAATTGTGATCCTTGAAGTCAGGGTACAGAATAGACTCTGCTTCTCTACAACTTCTATAGAAGATTCAGCTGTAACCCCAATGAATGAATGAAGACATGCGGTGAAAACTTCCTTTGAAGTCAGTGTGATGATGGTAGGGTTTAGGGGTGCTCAAGACCACAAAATACCAACACACCAGGTCCTGCAGAAAAAAATTCAACTCAAGTCTTCTCTCACCCAAAGAAAAGCAAAGTTTATTAAAAGTTTGCCATATTGGGTAGACCCTTAAGGAGCCTGGTATCTATGATGCTTGTACTGCACAGGCAGGCCAGAATAATCTGAAACAGAGTGAGTGTATGCTAGATCATTCTCTGGTGCTTTCACAACTCATGGAGGCAAGATGGGGTCTTATATACAGAAAGGTTATGGGAGGAATCTAGGGGTGATCTAGGGGAGGAATTTGGGGAGGGTCTTCAGGAGGAGTCAAATGAGGTCAGACTCCAGTGATTAGAGATTAAGGGTGGGAGGTAATTGGAGGCTACCTGGAGATGAGACAATGGAGGGTTTGGAGGATCAAGGGTGGGATCTAGCTGGACAAAGGGGGGCTAGGCTAGAAACAGAGGTTTGGGCAGAGCCACTATGAAAGGCTTATGGCCTCAGGCAAATGCCTCATAAAATGGGAAGATTCAATCAGAGTTCAAGGGGGTTCCTAGAGCCTGCACCTCATCAAATGAAATATATGAAAGTGATCTGGTTCTGTGGGAATGCTAAAGAGTCCCATCCACACTAAAAAACTGGTTATTATAGTGGACAGAGTGCCGGATTTTCAATAAAGGAGAACAGGGCTCAGATCCATCCTCTGACACTTACTAGCTGTGTAACTCTGAACAATTAATTAATCTCTGTTTGGTTCAGTTTTCCCATCTGTAAAACTGAGATAAAATAGAAGGTACCCAACCAGGGTACTCAAGGATCAAATAAGATAACATTTATAAAGCAATTTGCAAAGCTTAAAGTAATATGTGAATGTTATCATCTTCCTCATTATTATTGCTAGTTAAGCTATTCTGGTCAAAGAATTTCAGCTCTCAGAATTCTATCTTCCTCTCTGTAAAATGAGAGGGGAGGATTTTATCACCTCTAAAGGCCCTTTCAAATTTCACTTGATGATTCTAATATATGAAAACCTCCCTTACTTAAAAATCTTCTAATTTAGAAGTTCAGCTTTAATTAAATCAACTTTTAAACTAGCTCTAATTAAATCAAGCTAGAATGCAACATGTTATAGTGGAGAGAGACTCAGACTAAAAGCCAATAAGAACCGTGTTCAAATTCCTTTTCTGAAACTTATTGGCTATGTCCCCTGGGTAAGTCACTAAACTTCTCAGGTTTAAGTCACACTCTAAGATTATAGGTTGCAGAAAAGGTGCTGTCTCGAATTGATAGGGAAGGTTTCTTCAAACAGGAGGAACCTATATCAATAAATTACAAATCTAATCCCTATCTAGTCACTACTCTAATCCTAAAAGTAAATTCAACCATTGGCAAAAGTGGGAGCCCTGGGTAAATTGTTAATACACTGAGATTAAAGTGAGCTTTGTTCCACAGTGAGTAAGAGCACCGGCTCCAGGGCTCTGACACTTAGCACCTACCCAGAAACACCTGGCCAGTGTAACCTTGAGCAAGTTACTTAACCTCAATTGCTTAGGGGCGGCCAGGTGGCTCAGCGAGCAAGAGCACCACTCCAGTGTCGGGATGACCTGGGGATCAAATCCGGGCTCAGATACTTAGCACCACACCCAGAAATAGCTGGCTGTGTAACCTTGGGCAAGTTACTTAACCCCAGATTGCTTAAAAAAAAGGGGAGCTTTGTTGGTTGAAGGGGGAAAACAAAGCACGCAAGCAAAATCTATTTAACATATATAGTTCTAATGACCAAACCGGGGAGTGATGAAGCACAAAAGAACACCTATAGACCATAATCATCAATGTATGTCAATTAAAAATTTTAAATAAAATTCTATCAAAGAGACTACAATGATCCATACAAGAAATCATTCATTATGACCAAGGTGCATTTACACCAGGGACGCAAGGATGATTCAACATTAGAAAATATTTAAAATAATTAGTTGTATAAAAATCAAAGCCATCTAAAAGATCATAATTATCTCAACATATATAGCAAAAGTCTTTAACAAAGTACAACCTAAAACACTCACTTATGCTAAAACCCCTACAAAGTATAATCATAAAGGGTTATTTTAATGTTATAAAAGTAAACATTAAGGGGCGGCCAGGTAGCACAGCGAGTAAGAGCACCGGCTCCAGTGTTGAGAACACCTGGAGATCGAATCCCGGGCTGAGACACTTAGCACCCCCCCAGAAACACCTGGCCGTGTAACCTTGAGCAAGTTACTTAACCCCAATTGCTTAGGGGTGGCCAGGTGGCTCAGCGAGTAAGAGCACGGGTTCCAGTGTCAGGATGACCTGGATCAAAATCTGGGCTCAGATACTCAGCACCACACCCAGAAATAACTGGCCGTGTAACCTTGAGCAAGTTACTTAACCCCGATTGCATAAAAAAAAAAAAAGAAAAAAAGTAAACATTATATTCTAATGGGAAACCCAGAAAACATTTCCAACAAATAAGGAATCAAAAAAGATGCCCCTTTTGCCTACTGTTATTTATTGTCATATTACAAATGCTAGCAATAGCAATGAGGCAAGGAAGTGAAATTAAAGACGCAAAGATCATCAAAGAGAAGAAAAAAGTATCCCTATTTGCTACATGGCTACCTACAAAATCTTATGCATGAGCAAAAAAAACTAATTGAAGCAATAGCTTCAGAAAACGTGTAGGTTACAAATTAAACCTACAAAAATCAACATTTCCATATTAAAATTTTTAATAATAACAGAATCCTAAAGGCAAAACTAGAAAAAGAAATCCCATTCGAAATAACTATAAAATGCATAAAATATTCTGGATTCAGCTTACCAATGTCTAGTCAATAGTAGTATGGATTCAATTACAAAATGAAGAATTTAAATAGCAGGAGAAATAGTTGATTTTTCAGTGTTCAAATTTGGGCCATGCTGATATGATAGAAGAATAGTACTATTTTAAATTTATAAAGATAATGCTATGCAAATCAAACTACCAAGAAGATAGTTTACAGAACTAAACAAATCATTACAAATTTCATTTGGAGGAATAAAACATCTGAAACAGAGTTTATTTAACTTTTTTGTATGTCATCGATGCTATTGGCCATCTGATGAAGCCAATGAATTCTTTATTAGTTGTTTTTAAAAGCATAAAATAAAATATATACTATTAGAAAAGTAATCAACTATATTGAAATAGTTATCACATATTTTTGAAAGCTAACAGAACCCAGGTGAATGAGCCCTGATTTAGACTACCAAAGGAAATGATGGGGAATAAAGGTAAGAAGAAGGAAGGATAGAACTTCTATAACTCAGATTGTATTGTAAAGAAATAGCCATCAAAAATATCTGGAAGTGGTCAAAGAATAGAAAAATAGGCCAATGGAATAGGCTAGATAAATAACTTAGCTCAAAAACCTAGTGTTTGACTAACCCTAATATGTAATTTATCTTAGAAAGAACTCACTGTTTCATAAAAACTATTAGAAAAACTGGAAAGTTATCTGGTAAAAATTAGGCACAAACCAATATCTTACATATTGTTTCACAAATATTCAAAATAAAAAAATATGACCTGAATTTTAAAGATTACATCATTAAAAATTAGAAAATAAGACCATATATACTTGTAATTACAGGTAAGAGTTAAATGTTTAACCAAATAAGGGATATTGGCAATTACCAAAAAAAAAAAAAAAAAGGAATTTTTAAAATTAAAAAAAATAAAAATTAAAAAAAAAAAAAAAAAAATTTATAAAAAAAAGGAAAAATTAAAAGTTTAACCAAAAAAGGGAAATTGGCAAATACCAAAAAAAAAAAAAAAAGGTAATTTGTGATATTGAAAACACTTTTCATTAACAAACTTAAAAAGAAAATGAGAAAAAATTATATAAGATAGTGAATGTGTATGGACTAGTAAAAGAAATATCAAAGACAGAAAGCTATCCTGCAATGTCAAGTAGTCAAAAGATATGAATAGTTCCCATAATAATAGACAACTATAAATCATGTGAAATACTCCAAATAATTGATAAGAGAAATGAAAATCAAAATAGACTGAAATTTCACCTCACATCCAGCTAATTGGCAGAAATTACAAAATTTGAAAATAGTCTATATTGGAAAAGTTAGAGAAAGCTAGATATTCTAATGCATTCTTAGAAGAGCTGTCAGTTGCTATATCCATTTTAGAAAATAATTTGAAATTGTACCATTAAAGGAACTGAAATTCCATACCCTTTACTCTAGAAATTCCACTTCTAAGCATACCTTAAAAAAGGTCAATGAGAAAAATAAAAGCTCCATGTAAACCAAAATATGTATAACCACACTTTTAGTGGTAGTAAAGAGCTGGAAGAGAAGCAGATGCCCCCAAACTAAGAAATAGATAAATTGTGGCACATGAATATGATGAGATATTACTATGTTGTAGGACATAAAAAATATAGTTGCTGTAAATGGATAAAAAAATTCAGATCAATCGAAACGGAATCCTGTGAAATTTTAATGACCATGCTTTGTCACAGAGAAGAAATATGAGAAGATCACCCTCACACCCCACCCTACTCCGCACACACTCCTATGCAAAGGTTGGGGTTTATCCATGGGTGGAACATAACATATGACATCAAAACTTTTCAATGTGTTATGTAGTTTTGCTGGGGTTTTTTTTTCTTTTATTCCTATTTTTCTTCTTTCTTATAAGTAGTTGCTTTCTGATAGGGAGAAAGGGAAAAGATATGAGGGTAAATATACATGATGTAAAAGCAAAAGATATCAATAATAGTCTATTTTTTTAAAAAGGTATGAAGAGCATCAAGGGGTACTGCAGTGGCCAAAGTAATCTCATTTCCTTATGTAACAGTTACTAGACTGGTAGAGTGAGCCAATTGTATAGGCATAATACAGAGACTCATCAAGGCATTGGAAACAAAATTCATAGAATTTTACACTTAGAAGCTACATCAGAGATTAACTAGCCCAACCCATACATCTAAACATCCAAGAATTTTCTCTATAAAAGTGGTTACCTGGCCATTACTTGTGTACTCATGGTGAAGAAAAGCCCACTGCTTCCCAAGGCAGCCCATAACCTTGAGGACCAGATGAAAAGTTGGGGGCTAAATGATTCTTCATTGAGGAAGCTTCTGAAGGGGCATATTCGAAATCCTCAGGAATGGTAATTAATGGATTGCTAACAATCTAGAAGAATGTCTTCAGTGCCATTTAAGTTACCCAAGGACATATACAACTTAATGTAAAATAGTGGAGTAGATCAAAGTCTTTTGGTCCAATTAACCAACAAGTATTTATTAAGCACTTAGTATATGCCAGGTTGAATACTAAGTTCAAAGGGTATAAAGAAAGGCAAAAATTGTCCCTACCCTGAAAGAGTGTACATTGTAATACGGGAGGTAACATGGAAATAAATTGGTACATAATACAAGACACATAAAAAGTAAATGGAAGGTATCCTTAGAGATAAAAGATCTAGCAGTTGGGAAGGGGGTTGTGGAGGAAAGGGAACAGAGAAAAGGAAGGAAGGAAGGTATATGAAAGACCTTCTTCCAAAGGTGAGATTTAAGTTGTATTAAATGAACCTAGGGAAAATAAGTGGTAGAGGTAAGGATGGAAAGCAGTTATGTGGGTCAAAGGATGTCCATCGTAAAAGTATGACAAGAGGCAATAATAAGCAAGTTAGGAAGAAGGTTTAGGAAGAGAGATGAGTTCTATTTTAGACATTGAAATATCTACAGGATATCCACTTCAAAATGCCCAATAGGAAGTTGGTAATGTGAGATCTTCAATGGGAGACTAGGGCTGGAGGGCAAACTTGGCCATCATCTGGATGAAAATGATAAATTGTCCAATTGAAGATGATGAGATCATTAAGTGAGATAGTGTAATGGTGAAATGGAAGGGAACTTAGGATAGAGCCTTTGAGAAACCTACAGATGATGAGTTTTCTCTTAAGATTCTCCATCTTCCAGGCTCTGTTAAAAAGCTCACCTACAGTATTTGGTAAAGACTAGAACATTGAGTCTTAGCACATCAAAACTAAAAGCATTTTCATTCTCTTTTAACAACTTTGTCCTCCCACTACCAAAGTTGCCCTAGATTTCAGGTTAATAATTGCAGTTTTTCAAGCAACAACCTATTGTTGATTGCCAAAGTTTCCCTTGTTAAGACCCTGAAAAGCAAGCAGTGGGAAATTAAATATTCTCATGCTGGGTGCCATCCTTCAAAGGAAATACTTCCTTGCCCAAAGCAATTCTTTTCCCCATAGATTGTAATTAGTAATTTGCTTCCTGTTAATAATCCTATACCCATTGATCTCACAGTAGCTAGTGGTTGTGTGGAATTAAACCTTTTTGATATATTTTAAATTTAGACCAAAGTTCTGTCAGATGTCAGCTTCCTGCTTAGGTTTGTCATTGGGAGACCAAAGCTTGGTGAAAGGTTGGTGGATACTCACTGATGCTTTCTGTAGCAACAAGGCTTTATATTAGGACTCTTAACCTGGGCTCCACGCATCTCCTAAGGGTTCTGTTCATAGATCTCAAGGGTTCTATGAACCTGAATAGGGAAAAATATCAATTATTGTTTCCCTTTGTAAAAATCTGCATTTTATTTTACAGATGAAAAATATCCATAGTTTTCACTAGACTGTCAAAAGGATCCATTATACAAAAAGGTTAAGATGTTTATGTATATGTGTATAGCTTTAATGTATATATGTATACAGCTTTCATGTATATGTGTGTACAACTATACAGACAGATTTTCTAAATGCTTTCTCGAGTCAAAATGTTCGAAATTGGAATATGTATTGTCTAAACTGGTTTCTGCCTCCCTGTTAGATTAAATTATTTTCTGATTATTAAAGATTCTTAACATTATCAGTCTTTCTTCTCTCCCTATTATATATGTGCATGCATGTGTACACACACACACAGTCACCTTTTTAGCTAAGTGGCATAATACATTGAGTACTGGAGTTAGAATCAGAAAACACATGAGTCCTGCCTTAATGGGATGCTCTTTATGCTCTCAGCAAGTCACTTAGCCTTTTTCAGTACCCATTTCCTCATTTGTAAAATGGAGATAATAACTTTACCTCATAGTGTTGTTGAAAGGATCAAATAGATAACATGCAAAGTGCTTTTCCATGTAAAGTTTTGCTCCAGCTGAACTCCTCTCCAACACAGGCAGATTTCCATTCATGGGGTTCCAGTAGACTCAGGCCTTTGTCTATATGAACTTCCTTATAAGCCTCCCTCAATTACATTTGTCTTTAAAATTTTGATTTGAAGGAAAATTATGTAGAGTTTTTGTTTTGTTTTGTTTATTCTGTGCATGAATCTGCATAGAATCATACATTTAGAGCTGGAAGAAGCTCTAAAAATCACATTGTCCAAGTCCCTCATTTTACAGATGAGAAAACGGAGACCCAGAGAGGTTATTAAGGTCATCATTCAAATTCACTCAGGTAGTAAGTAACAGAGTGGGAATTCAAGTGCATGTCTTCCAAATCCAAATCCTGGATGCCTTCCATTATACCACTGTAATGTTAAGAGAATTTGAAGATCTTTCCTGCCCCTTAATAGACCTATGTGATCCAGTGGAGCCCATGATGGGAGGAGCTCGTCAAATGGGTGAAGCAGGAAAGGGTAGAGCAGGAAGCATGGGTGAGGCAAAGCTGAGATAGAGACAGAGCTGGGAGAAAGCAGGTAGAGCAGAGCAGAGCAGTTAGCTTGAGTGAGGGAAGGAGTGATTTTACCTAAGGGAACTTGTTTTGTGGGGAGGCCTAACAGAGGAAAATGCCTGGATTGTTGGTACCCCCTATATTGGCAATGAGTATAGGCTTCTTTATTAATATGATAGATTTGGCTTTCTGGTGTTTGAATAAAATGTCTTGGTTTCGTCTTCAAGGAAGAGAGTCTGTTCTATCTTATGATTCAAACCTGGGAATGCTCCAGCACATTCCTAGCAACTGCTATGTTGTATCACATTGGCCATATATTATAACAACACTAGGATAGGGTGTCATTTTCATTCAATTAACCTTTACATTGGTGTTGCAGCAATAGATCCAGAGCATAATTTAAAGGTTTTCAATACTTATACCAAGAGGAAATAAAGACCGTTTGGTGTGTCTAAAACTTCAAAGATTTGAACTATAGCACATTTAAAGTGTCTACTCTTTTTCCAGGCTGATAAAGTTGTCAAGATTCTACTTACCCAGCAATTCTAAATAAATTGACCATATTGGATTTTATTTTCACTAAGACACATAATGCATGATAGTGAAGCATGAAAATGGATTTCCAAACAGGGGTATGGATGAATTCACCAGAAACATAAGGAACATCACATCGCGATTTGGGGCCTTTACCCTATGAGGCATAAATTGACCATATTGAGAAGTCTAACTATGCAATTATAGCCAGAAGCAGAGTAATATACAACATAACCTTCAGCTATAGCACATGCATCGATTGACTAGGAAATGTTTAGAATGGTGAAATTAAACAACATTGGCAATGCATTTTATTCCAATTGCTATTGTAGAAAAGGATTAGCCAGTGGAGGTTACATTCTATAAGCCATGGGGTTCCAACATATCGCAGTGAGTCCATATGCTAGAGCACAACAGTGAGGGAAATTCACCCCCAACACCAGTTCATCTCCCCTCTGTTCTTCTCCGCCTGTTCTATTGCTTGACAACAGTCAATCAATTTCCAGCGCTCTGTTCCAACATTCACATGGCAGCTCCCTGCACAGTCAAGTGAGTAACCTTTCTTTAAAGCAAACAAACATTGCCATCACAGCCCATTCATTTCATTATTCCCAGAATAACCTCTCTCTGACACACCACTAATTATCAAAGGACAGTGGTTGTCTAGGGAGAGTAGTTTCAAGTATTGCCCAATTTAACCAAAGGTGACTCTGGATAGTCTACACAATTCTCAGAAACTCAGTATCCTTATCTATAAAATTCAAGTGTGTAGCAGTGAGAAAAGCATAAGACATAGAGTCATAACATTAAAATTCAAGTGCTTCCACTGCCCTCATGTGACCCAATAAGTCATTTAAGTTATCTGATCCTTAAGTTTCCTCATCTGCAAAATTAGGGGGTTGGAATTGAGCTCTTTGCTGTGCAGTTTGAAAGCATAGTAAATCCACTGGAGAAGGGATCTCAGTGTCAGTTACCTTATCCTGCTAGATCCTTCAGAATCTTCCTTAGACAATTCAAATGTAAAAAATTCAGTGTCCTGGCACAGCTCTGGTATACTCTCCAGATTTCACAGGCATAAAATAATGAGGTCAGCACAATGGCTCTGTAGACCTTCAGGTTGTAAGGCAGCCTAATACCTCATCTCTCCCACCTTTCCTTCAGAGTCTAATCCCAAGCACTGAAGTAGCTCTGGCAAAGCATGTATCAACCTTATCATCTATGTGTACATCCATGGAAAGTTTACTGCTGAGATAAGTGAACTTATGCATAGCATTCAAAAATTTTACCATTTGCTGTAATGAATGGTTCAAGACAATGAAACAAAGTCAGTGGCAAAGTATAATCAAAGATTAGAAACAAACAAATGACAAATTCTGCAAAACAATCTAATTAATCTTCAAAAAGGAAGGGCATTCAGAAGGAACTGGAGTATGGATAGTGAAGTGTGGCTAGTGGAGAATCTCTTTTTTCTCGGTGTTAATTATTCAGGCAAAATTAGCAGAGAATCAGTCCATATTCTGTTATATCTCAGTCTCAGAGGTTGCAGAGTGCACAGTCATCTTCAAACAAAAAGTCTCATACCAACTCTCCCTTCACTTTAGTCTTGGCTTGTAGCCTTTTCAATTAAATGATTTACAGTCAGTGCAGTAGCTGACCTTGATGCTATCCTTTTTAAAGGCATCCAACAATATTGCTGAAAACATCATGCTAAAAAGCATAGGAGGATAGAGCCCTTCTTCACTCCATTGGTGACTGGGAAAGTGCAAGAGCATCATCCATTATCCAGAACCCATGCAAGCATGCAATCATGAAATTCACATATGATATTGATGAATTTCTATGGGCAACCAAATTTTGCCAAGATCTTCCACAAGCCTTCATGACTGATAGTAACAAAGGCCTTGGTTGGATCAACCAACAATCTGTTCTGCTCCTGGCAAGAAATAAATGAGAACTAGTGATGAATTCTCAGTGATAGCACCAAAGCCAACCCAAATGATTCTATAAAATAATTCCAAGGTAGAAGATCAAGGGTGGAGGGGACAGGCATAACCTATACTGAACAAATATAGAGGTAAATTTCTTTTTTTTTTTTTGCTTTTTTTGGAGGGGGTAAGGCAGGGGTAATTGAGGTTAAATGTCTTACCCAAGGTCACAGGGCTAGTAAAAGTTAAGTGTCTGAGACTGGATTTGAACCCAGGTCCTCCTGACTCCAGGGCTGGTGCTCCATTTACTGTGCCACCTAGCCACCCCTAGAGGTGAATTTCTATAAAAAATTTGAAGAGCAATTAATATTTATACTATACCTACTTTTCTGAATAATTATTAAAGAAAGTACTCTATCAAACTCTTTTTATGAGACAAAAAGGCCCTATTGCCTAAAGCAGAAAAATAGAATTATAGATATATTTTAATAATAAATATTGACACAAAAAATCTAAATAAAATCCTTAAAGGAAGATTATAGAAGTATATCTGAATACTTTTTTTCTATGATAACTAAATTAGCTATGAATATAATAAAATATAATAAGAATGCAAGAATGGTTCAGCATTAGGAAATCAATCAAAGCATTTATTTTTAAAACAAAACCAAAAACTCTTTGATTAAATACATAGGTGACCAAAAAAAGACATAGATAGATAGATTGATTATTTTCATAGTTCCAGTGCTTATAGTCCATGGAGAATTTGTTTTACCTCAGGAATCCAGTTTCCTTCATTTGTAAAATGGAGATATTCATAATTTTATCACCTACCACACAGGGTTGTTGAGAAGAAAGTGATTGTTAAACCTTAAATAATTTATAATTATGAATTATTATTTTGGTACAAATAAGAGGATTTGAGGACAATTGAAAAGAGCAGAGATCTATGTTAGCAGACGTTATCAGCAGAAGCTACTTGGAGTGAGATTTGGTTATCCTAAGGATTATTAGCAAGCTTTGAAGATAGAAAAACAGGAACAGATTTGGCACACTGCAGCTGATAGTGAGCCTGATGTAATTGGAACAGTGTTCGAACAGGTGTACATGATGGGAGGGGAAGGGGGAGACCAAGGTATGTGTTTACCTCATTATCTGCTTGTGAAAGAAAACATCCAGTAGGATGAATCTGTGGGTTTTATTTTTGACTGGCATGATGTTGTATTGGGTTATTTAGTCTTTTTTGTCAACAAACATGAAAGTAAACAAGAACAGAAGGTAAATAAAGGAAGTAAAAACTGCAAAGACCTGTGGAAAGTAAATCTTCATGGTGTCACTGAATGAGAGACTGCCCAATGATACAGGAGGAAGGAAAATGAGAAAGTTTATTAAGTGCATTCTCACTAGTCAGATAATTGGAGCCCTTAGATTCTAGCATGAAAAAAGGATTCCAAGTCTCTTTAGGAAACTTTGTTCTTGAAGGAGGACAAAGAAAAGAGCTCTAGGAATCAGAACTGAAAGAGACCTTAGAGATCACATGATACAATATCTTTTAATAGAAAGGAAAATTGAGGTACAAGAATAAGAAAGGATTTGCCCAAAGTAATGAAGAATTATGTGTTGATCATAGAATCATAGACTGAGAACTGGAAGGATGCCTAGAGATTGGCTGGCTAATCCCTACACTGCTGCTCCCAAGTCAGTCAGCTAGCCTTAATGAATTCTTTTAGTTGTATCTGAAGGGGGTCATCATAAAATGATGAGGTACAGGGTTAGGGGTGCTCGAGAGCCCAAAATACCAACAGTCCGAGTCCTGCAGAATGAATTTGACTCAAGCCTTCTCTCAACCAAAGTAAAGTTTATTCAAAGTTTGCCATATTGGGTAGACTCTTAAGGAGCCTCATTATCTGTAAGGCTTGTATTGGAAAATTTTATGGACCTCTCACACACATGGAGGCAAGATGGGGTCTTATATACAGAAAGGTTCGGGGAAGTATCTAGCATAGTCTAGAGAAGGAGTTTGGGTTGAAGTTGCTTCTTCAGAAGCAGTCCATGAGGTCAGACTCCAGTAATAAGTTTGGGGAAGGTAGTTAATGAGGTCAGACTCTGGTAAATGAGTAAAGTTGCTGGAGGCTACCTGGAGAGCACAGACAATGGTGGGCTAGGCCAGTTCAAGGTTGTAACAGTAGAGGATCAAGGCTGGGGGATAACTGGTTAATGGAAGGATAGAGATTTGGGCAGAGCCACAATGAAAGGTTTATGTCCTCATGCAAATCCCTCATCAAATGGGAAGATTCATTCAGAGTTCAGGGGGGTTCCCAGAACCTATACCTCAAGGGTTCAAAGAGAGCTCAAGGGGTTCCCACAGCCTGCAGCTCATCAAAATCTACTAAGAAGCCATAGTTGTCTCTAAGAAACTATGGTAAATTGGTATAAAACATTTTCCCCAAAACCCATAAACACACACAGTATCTAAGAAAAGAGTGAGAAAAAACAAAGTACAATATAATGGGGCACACATGTGGAGGACAATATTGCCAAAGCATTAATTCTCAATTGCTGCACTGGAATTTTTTTTTTCTCCCTTCCTATAGCTTCATGGAATTCCTAAGTGTACTTCACTACTGAGAGGGCTGCTCTCCCAGGTTACCAAGATTCATGCTTTTCTAAAGTATATAATTGGTGCTTCTGATGAGGTACAGACTCTGGGAACTTCCTTGAACTCTGACTGAATCTTCCCATTTGATTAGGCATTTGCCTGAGGCCATAAACCTTTCATTATAGCTTGGCCCAAATCTCTTACTAGCCTAGCCTTCCTTTGTCCAGGTAGCTCCCACCCTTAATCTTCCCAAAATATCTATACACCCTTAAACTATCCTAGCCCTCCATTGTCTCATCTCCAGGTAGCCTCCAGCTACTTCCCCCCCTTAATCTCTCATCACTGGAGTCCCAAACTCTTCCCCTAGACCACCCCTACATTCCTCCTACAACCTTTCTGTATATAAGACCCCATCCTGCCCCCATGAAAAGAGAATGCCAGACTGTGATCTAGCTCAGACTCACTCTGTGTCAGATTATTTTGGTCCACTTGTCCAGTAGAAATGTCACAGATAGAGGCTCCTTAAGAGTCTACCCATTATGGCAAATTTTTAATAAACTTTACTTTTTTTTTGGCTGAGAGAACACTTGAGTTGAATTCAGTGTGTTGGTATTTTGTGGTCTCTCTCATGCCTAACCCTATACCTCAACATTTTATGGTTCCCTGATACCAGGAAACACTGTGAATCTCAAGTTCTTCTCCAGCCAGGACTGGAAGGTACATAAGCCTCTCTCTTTCCCTATTCCCTTCTTGTTCTCCAAGTATCTTGGAGGTGCTTTTTGAGGGAAAGTCTCAGGTCTCATTAGGGCAGACAGTTAGGAGGGTGTCTCATACTCAGCTTGACTCTCAGGTTCTCAATCCAGTTTGGTTATGTTGGAGGCCATGGACCTGAGTCAGCTTCTGAAAAATGGAGGACAAGGACAGATGCCCCTTCCAGAAGTGTAAGCTATATTCTTTCAATTCTCTCAGCACTAGAGAATTGGGAAAACTTCAGGTACCTGTGTGTGTGTGTGTGTCTTATTTTGTTTTGTTTGTTTTTCGAGGCTCACTCTCAAATCTTCCTTTATGGAGGAAGGGACTTCTCGCTCCTACACCTATATTAGGTCAATCCTTTTTAGCTCCCAAAAGTTTGCCTTATTGGGTAGATTCTTAAGGAGCCTCAGTATCTGTGACACTTGTACTGGACAGGCAGGCCAGAATAATCTGACACAGAGTGAGTCTGAGCTAGATCATTCCCTAGCATTCTCTTTTCATGGAGGCAAGATGGGGTCTTATATATAGAAAGGTTGTGGGAGGAATCTAGGGATGAGCTAGAGGAGTTTGGAAGGGGTCTTCAAGAGGAGTCAAATGAGGTCAGACTCCAGTGATGAGAGGTTAAGGGTGGGAAGTAGCTGGAGGCTACCTGGAGATGAGACAATGGAGGGCTAAACTAGTTTAAGGGTGTATAGATATTTTGGGAGGATCAAGGGTGGGGATTAGCTGGACAATGGAGGGCTAGGCTAGTAACAGATGTGGGCTGAGCTATAATGAAAGGTTTATGGCCTCAGGCAAATACCTCATCAAATGGGAAGATTCAATCAGAGTTCAAGGGGGTTCTAAGAGCCTCTATCTCATCAGTTCTTTCTATCCCAAGGTACCATGCTCACTAAATGTGACACATCCAGAGGTGATTGTCTTTCCATATCCACTGCAATTATTTCCTTATTTCCATCACTGCTTCTGTAGACTTAGATATTGTAATTATTCAGCTTTAATTTCCCATGGGCCTCTGAATATCCCAAACTCTCCTAAACTCTCACCTGAATACTTGCCTCCCAAAGGCCATTAGCCTAAGATCAGGAAAGAGCAAAAAGAGTGGTTAGAAGCATCCATGTTCTCAGAACCACTGTGGCAGAGTAAGAGATAGTCAGTAGTCCTTTCACTATCTCAAAGTCATGTTTCCTTTTCTCAACTCAAACGTAAAAAGAAGCAATATAGGGAGAAGCTATCTATTCAATTCTGGCATGACAGCCCTGATCCATCAATCCTCCCAACACCACAGTCAATTAGACAACTTTTAATAATCAGACAGTGCATGTCTCACCCCAGTTACACAAATGTGGGGAGCCAAAGAAGCCTGGTTCAGAACTCAGATATTAAATCCTAATGGTGGACTTTAAAACAAGAATCTCTTTGAGATGCAACTTTTTGTTAGCTCCTGAGTTCTTTGTTATGGGTTACACTTATAAGGATGTTACTTGAGTTCTGAGATCAATAGGCTATACCTCAAGATTTTAGTTATTGAGAGCCAAAATATTTGATTCAGCACTCAGGTATCTTTGGGTGGTCAGCTCTAAATGTGATGTCTTTTGAGGATTGCAGCTTTGGCTTTGAAGTTTGCTCTCAATTGTATCCATTTATGACTGCCGCTACATTAGCAGATACCTGAGGCCTAGATCAAAGGTCTTACCCTAAGACTTGGGTCTCCTAGATCTGTGCTACTTCCAGGATACAACAGACGAGGTAATGATTAGAAAACTTGAGTCCTCTTCCTTTGTCTCATTGCTCTGTAAAAACCTTGTCCTAAGAATCAATAAATGGAGTTCATCGTTCTTCCTTGAACTACCCACATGGCCTGGTCGTTTCTTATTCACATCTCTGAATCATGCTAAGTGCGGGACACTGAGCAGCCCATGGCACACAAAGACAGAAACCAGACCCTCCCAAAAAAAAATTCCCACATGGTCACTTTAACAAGAATCAAGCAGGGAATGTTTGTTCATGCTCCAAAGATTAGCCATTGTAGACTAGTTTACCCATGCTAAATAAAGTTAAGGAAAATTATTCCCAGAGAAGGGAAATGATTTGCCCAAAGTCACATTGATTGGGAAAAAAGGCACAAGCAAAATAGATTTAGGAAGGAATGGTGCTTGGTCTTCTTCTGTTTCTAGAGGAAAGGAGATAACTTACCACTCACTCCTGATTGGGAGAAGTTCAAAATCTGAAAACAAATGTTAGTTTTTGGTGAATGCTTGGAGCACAAAATCATCCCTGTCTACCAACCCTCATTAAGCTCTCAGTTCAGTTTCTTTTATTTTGTTTGTTAATTGCAATAATCAGTCCCACTGGAAGATATTGTTTTGTAAGTATTTAGGATACTTTCTGTATATCTTACAGTTGCATACTACTTTGTGCTTACAAAGAATTTTCATATCCATTATTTCACTTGGGCCCCCAAGAAATCCAGGGGAATGTTGTGGATAGTATTATCTGAATTTGTGAATTATTAGTAAATTAGTTTAAAAAATACTATTATCCTGAATTTACTGAGCAGAAAAATGGGCTTCAGAGAGCAGAACTGGATTACTGATACTCAACCATCTAATAACTAGAAGATCAGGAAGTCATATCTAGGATGTCTGATTGCAAGGAGAATTTGCTTTCTAGTCTACTATGCTGCCTCAAAACTCTTATAAGATTTTGCCATGGTTAGGGACAGATATTGGTATAGAAATCAACTATTAGAAGGTAATCAATGTTGTTATAGTAATGTAGCATATACAATGTTGTATATATAATATATAATAATGTAACATACAATGTTTTTATTGTAATCAACTATTATATATCATATATAACATTATATATCATATATAATAATGTAACATACAATGTTTTTTATTGTAATCAACTATTATATATGATATATAACATTATATATCATATATAATAATGTAACATACAACGTTTTTATTGTAATCAACTATTATATATGATATATAACAAATATCATATATAATAATGTCACATATACAATGTGGTTATAGTAATCAACTATTAGAAGGTAATCAATGTTGTTATAGTAATGTAGCATATACAATGTTGTTGTATATATAATATATAATA
Source organism: Petaurus breviceps papuanus (assembly GCF_028583685.1). Classification (NCBI taxonomy): domain Eukaryota; kingdom Metazoa; phylum Chordata; class Mammalia; order Diprotodontia; family Petauridae; genus Petaurus; species Petaurus breviceps. Next base: position 5,585,669 of record NW_027187298.1, on the reverse strand, counting down.
ATGTAACATACATTGTTTTTATTGTAATCAACTATTATATATGATACATAACATTATGTATCATATATAATAATGTAACATATACAATGTTGTTATAGTAATCAACTAGTAGAAGGTAAAAGAGGGAACTCTTCAGCTGAAGCAAATTGAGAAGAACAAAAGGACAGGGCAGTTTTTATATATATAGTGATATATCAAACTGTGCCCATTTTCACTTGTACATGACAACCTAATGATGGGTGCAGTAGGTAAAGAAAACTCTTCACCAAGCTCCAACCCTGATTGTATTTAATCAGACTCCAGGCTTTGCCATTCACTAGCTCACTTAAAACTTCATTGATACTGCTTTGGACCCTATTTCAGTTTTAGACACTGCTTTCCTTCTATGGACTTTCAAATTCATTTCTGATAACCCAGTTAGGGGGAATTTTTATTTTTCATAAGATAATTCTAGGCCCCTTTCTCAAGAGGATGTTCTGAACTATGGTCTCTTCCTGATTCCCCCAAACCTGAAAAGCTTCAACCTGAACCATAGACCTTTCTTTGCCATGGTTTATGATATCATACCACTGTACCCACCCTGGCATCAAACACTACAATTAAGCAGTGTCTACAGACTAGAAATTGCTTTGAAAACATACCGAGTTTCCTCTACTCCAGGGGGCCATTTAATGCCAATCTATAGAGACAGCTTCATAGTTTTACATCTATTGTCCCCAGGCTGCTTTCCATTGATGGAAGAAGTCATGGTAAAGCTGATTTCACTCACTAAAATTAATGGTACACAACCTCACTTACTCATTCTACTTGACCCACAGGAATTGCTATCTCATTACCTAATGTTTGTCCCTGTTTTTCTTCTCTTCTACCACTATAACCATACCCCAAACCTTTCCCCCCCAACAAAAACACAACAAATGCTATAGACCCAATTTCACTGAGGAGTTTGAAGCCATATTTAGTACATTTCTTCAACTCTTCTTTGTAGCCTTGCTCCCATTCCCTCCAGAATCTTGGGCCAGAGTTCTTCATGCATCTTCCATCTCTTCTTCATCACTAACTCCTCCACATATGCCTACAAACCTCCTGTCTCCCCAAATTTAAATATAAATATGTATGTGTATATATATATATATATATATATATACACACACACATACATATACATATTATATATAATATATTCCTTTGAGTCTGCCAAGCTTTTTAGCAATGTGCTACCTCCCTTTGACTTATTTTTTAAACTTCTGTATAGTCTATGTTTCCAATTCCTCAATATCAACCCTCTCTTTAACCTTTTGCAATCAGACTCCAGCAACTTCCTACCCTTAATCACTCATTGACCTCATCTGACTTCTCCTGAAGACCCTCCCCAAACTCCTCATCTAGACTACCCATAGATGCCTCCACAACTTTCTGTATATAAGATCCCATCTTCCCTCCATGTGGTGTGAGAGCACCATAGAATGACCTAGCACAGACATACTCTGTGTCTAATGCAAGCAAACTTTTAATAAACTTTACTTTTCTTTGGCTGAGAAGACTTGAGTCAAATTCATTTGGCAGGACCCCACATGTTGGTATTTTGGGGTCTCCAGAGCAACACTAACCCTCTTTATGGGTAACCTCTCCATTTTTATGGTTCCCAGACTGGGAAACACTGCTAATCTCAAGCTCTTCCCCAGCTGGGACTGGAAGGTATGTAAGCCTCTCTCTTTACCTAGTACCTTGGAAGTGTGTTTTTGCATGTGTGTGTGTGTGTATGTGTGTGTGTGTATGTGTGTATTTTTTTGGGGGGGGGAGTACCTGCCCTTTCAGGTCTCATTAGGTCAGATAGCTAGGAGGCTGTTCCATGCTCAGCCTGTCCTCAGGTTTTTGGTCCTGTTTGGTTATTTTGGAGAACATGGACATGTTCACAGCTTCTGGAGAATGGAGAACAAGGACAGATGCCCCATCCGGAAGTGTAAGCCATATTCTTTCAATTCTCTCCAGCACTAGGGAACTGGGAAAACTTCAGGTACTTTTTTTGTGGGTTTTTTGTTTGTTTTTTGAGGCTTATTCTTAAACCTTCTTTTATGGAGGAGGAGACTTCCAGGCCCTATGCCTGTAGCTCCCAAAAGTTTGCCTTTGGGTTGTCTTTTACAACATTGGAAAAAAATTAGTTTCTCTGAAGAACTTCTTAGAAAGGAAAAGTTAGATTTTTTTTTTTTTTGCAACTGTCTGGCCTAGGTATAGCCTAAAAGACAATGAATCGTGGCCTGTTTTGGGGACTTTAAAAGATAATACTCTCTTGCAGTTAGAATCATACTGTCACAGAGAAGGAAGATAGATAGAAATTGCCTACTTAATGGCCTTTGTTGAACTTTCTCAGAACAAGGTTCTCAGGAAAGACTGTGAAATGCTTGAAGCTAGAGCCCCTCCTCAGAGGTGCAACAGGGACCAATTAAATGACCCCTTCCCTATGTATTCAGCCCCAGTCCCTCTCCCCTCAGCAACTCCTGGTCAGGTCCCAGTCACCGGTCAACTAGAGTGTATGGACCATTCTCCATTTCAGATCACAATCAAATTAAAGAAAAGTTGGGTAAGTTCTCCAAAAACTGAACAAAGTTTACTGAAGGCTTTCAGGACTTATCCCTGAAATTTGAGTTTTCTTGGGGTGATTTGCATTTCATCTTCTTTACCTGTTGTTCCACTGAGGAGAAGAGGAGAATCTGGGAACAAGCCCCAAAATTTGGGGATCATCTGGCTAGCAATGACCCCAGAAAATACCCTCCAGGAACAGCTGCTGTTCCCACTAGTAATCCAGGATGGGATTATCAAACCTGGGAGGATAGGGAGAAGAGAGATCATATGATATTTTGCCTGTTAGAAGGCCTAAAAAGTGCATTTCAAAAACAAGTAAATAACCAGAGAATTAGGGAAGTTACTCAGACAGATAAAGAAAACCCTGCCCTTTTCCTAGATAGACTTATAGAAGCTATTAAAAGGTATACAAATTTAGATCCTGGCTCCATAGAAGGGGCAGCAATCCTTAACATGTATTTTATTACTCAGTCTGCCCCAGATATTAGGAGGAAACTGCAGAAATTGGCAATGCAACCCCAAACACCTCAGGACCAATTACTGGAGAGCCTTTGGAGTCTCTAACAGAGACCTGGTTGCAGCAGATGAAAAAGAAGGAAGGGAATGAACCACAGACAGAGAACATGCTTAATTCTTGGCTGCTGCCATGGCCAGGAAAAGCCCCTCCAGGGCAGCCCCTTGGAGGAAGCCCAGTCACTTGGTCAGTGGGAAAACCTGGTTTTGATGTCACAAGGAGTGTCACTGGTCCAAGGAGTGCCCCTCCAAGGCACCCTCCCCCCTCCCCCAAAGGGAGCCCCAGGAATCAACGCCTCTAGAACTTTGCCCACCTGACCAGGAGGGACATTGAAGGAAGGATGGCCACCAAAGTAAAAGTGGTAGAGCCACTTCCCAGTACCCTGTCCTCCAGTCTTCTCAAGACTCAGAATGGCGGGGAAGCCTAGGGCTTGGCAATACTCCCATCTTCTCCATTTCTCTTGCTGAACTCTGGGCAAGCAACAAGGCTAAAGGTAAAGTTATCCACTTTAATATGGCTAAGTTCTTTGTTCTAACCAACTGGTTCTACCCTCCCCTTGACTAATCAGGTCAGGGGCATGGAAGGGGAAACTACCGGGTGTTTCCAGACATAACCAGTCCTCTGCCTACTTGAGGATCTATTGTTTGAACACTCCTTCCTTATGCTCTCCTCTTAACCTGTCCCCTTGTTGGAAAGGGACCTGTTGGTGAAATTGGGAAGATGATTTTCTCTAGCTAAGCCTCCCAGATCTCCCCATGTTTCCTCAGAAGCATGGCAGATAGTTGAATCAATAGTTGGGATCAGGAAATTCCTGGGTGAGCTACTTCTGCCACTACAGCATTTGTTTTTGACTCCTAGATCCTAAAGTGTCCCCCCATTGTGGTCTATATCCAATTAAACCCAAGGCCTGAGAGGGACTGCAACCATTAATTGCTACTCAAGGCCCTAACTCATTCTGTCTAGAGTGGAGCCCAGACCACCAGGTGAAAGCTTTTGAGACTTTGATTCTGTGGCTACTATTGCTTTCCATGTGCTAAATGCCCACAGAGCAATTTAGAAAGGAAAGGGATATCTGCAGAGATTTCCAAATTTATTTGTCCTACCACCCCCCTTTTCAGAAAAACAAAAAAAATCTTAGCACTTCCCCAGAAATATATTTTCTTTAGCCCTTTAACATTAAAAAAAATTCCATCATTTCAAAAAATATAAAATATTTTGAGTAACATTTTAAATTTACTAATTTATTATAAATTTAAGGGGGATTTTCCTGCATTGAAATTTTGATGATGCAATATTGCATCATGCAACCTTACAGTATCATATTGTAAACAATTCATTTCATGCACATATTCCTGGTGATGCATATGATGGACTTCCCAACAATGAGCTACACACTAGCCTGCCAACACTTGCTTGTTAAAATCTATCAGTGGACTTGAGCACTAATCAGTTATAGCTTCCATTTTGTGTGTTTATTTGGAAAATAATGTAATCACGACAACTTTAACTTTGTTACACAACAGATGAAATATGTACAAATGGTTTTTCAAAATTCTTTCCTTATGCTTTGATAGTCTCCTTATTTTTATTCAATGCCCCCCAATTTCATGTGAGGCTACTACCCCTCCTCATCATTCCAGTGCCCCCCAGAGAATGGTATCACCCACTTTGCAAACCTATGGTAGTGAATAGAGCACTGGTCTTAGAAAGAACAAGGTTTGAATCCTGCCTCATCTATTTTCTAGCTGTGTGACCGTGGGGAAAATAACTTAATTATCATTCTCTTGGCCTCAATTTCCTCATGTGTAAATTGAAGGGGTTGCATTCCATGTCTAAAGTTGTATCAGTTTCTAAATCTATGTTCTTGTCATCTATCCACCCTCTCTTTGGAAGATCCTGTTTAGATTTAAATTTTACTTTTTCTACCTGAGAGATTAGTTTCTTAATTGATAACATATATTTCAAAAGTTGGGAATACAATAAATTTGTAGAACCCTAGTCCAGAGTTGGGTCCTTTATTCACAGAATCATTCATTTAGCAAACAAATAATCAAATTAAGTGGAATATGGCAGTGCAGTTCATGTCATTTCTGAAAACAAACAAGCTTATTTTTAGTAATGAAATGTATCCAAGGTTCTAGTCTACTGACCAATTTTTACAAAGCACAGATGAAGAACCTTATGGGTTGTTTTTATCTTGAGGTTTTCCTGAAGTGTATTGCCAAGAAAAACCAAGGTAGTTGGGTTAACTTATTTAAAATACTTGGGGAAATTTATATCTGGACATCTTTATAAGCACAAAACAGTAGAAAAAGCCCTGGTCTTGGCATTGGGAGATGAGGACTAAAGTCCCAGCTCTGTCACTAACTATCTATATGACTTTGAGTAAGTTATTTCATTTTATCTAATGCTCAGTTTTTCTATCTATAAAACTGGGATAATAATATTTGCACTACTAGCTTCACAGGGTCATTGTAAGGAAAACACTTTGCAAGCCTACCCTCCATTACACATGAGTAGTTGTCCTCTATGAATATCCATGTCTCTATAGAAGATAAATCTCAATCATTTTACATAGAAAAAAAAATCATTTCCTGGTGAGAAATCCCACAGTAAGGACATCTAGAAGGTGACTACAACTTGAATGGAAAGACCATAAACCTTCAAAGCAATTCTCACAGGCACTGTGCATTTTTGTAAATTTGCAATATGTGTTTGTCTTGTTTTGGAAGAAGATCATTGCATCAGGGAAATGATGACATGACTTGCAGTTGACTTTGATTTGAGTGAGGGAGGGCTGTGCAAGGTTACCAGCTGTACTTTCTCCTCCAGAGTCATCTGGGTCCAGTGCCCAGATATCATCAGGTTAACTGGAGATGGCCCAGGATGCAATGGGAGATCCTGACCCTTTTAGCCTTTCCATGTGCTCACTCAGAGTGAAGTAACACCCATTCAGTGAATAGGCCTCTTAAAGAAGTGAGTCAAGGCATGACCCTTTAATTAGAAAAAAACATCAAGCTGGGAAGGGAAGACCCAGAGGGTTACTATTCCAAAGAGAAACAGTTACCATTGACATTCACTCTAAACCAGAGGGTCCAAAATACAGCCATTAACTGGGTTTGGGCAGGAACCTATTGTGGTCCAATCTATGAGCTTGAGCAGTATCCATTTCTCCACATTGATTATTAGTAAGTCAGTTCATTCTCTCTGTCTCTGTACCTCCCTATCACACACACACACACACACACACACACACACACACACACCCTCTAGGGTACCTCTAATGAGAAATTAGCAAAGTGATTCTGTCTTGTAACTCTGACATTCAGCATCCTGACCCGTTCTCCTTAGCCTGCTAATTAATATTTGTTCTTTCTACAAAAGGTAATTAGAGGAAATGTTTTTCCCCTTAAATTTTTCCAGCCTCAGAGACTGTCCTCAAATGAAACATTTTTATAGATTCAGAGCACACAAATGGGACTCACTTTCCTCAACTATGAAATGAGAGGGTTAGACTTGATGATTTCTAAGCACCTTTCACCCTGAGTTCTGATTCAAAACCAATTTGTTGGGTAACCCTGGGTGAGCAGATTCAACTCTCTGACCTTCATATTCTCACAACTCAAATGAGGGACCAAATAATGCCACCACCTCAAGGACAGTCTTGCACATAGTAGTTACTCAATAAATGTTTATTGAAATAAATTATAGGTCTAAAAATCTATGTTAATAAACAATCTACTTGAACCTGGCTGCAGGCAAGTTCTAAGCCTTGTCTTAGCCTTCATAAAATGAAGAATAAGTATTATCTCTGTGTCTGAAAAGAATCTAATTAAAAATCTAATAATGCAATTTTATTTGCCGAATGACTTGCTGTCTCACAATAAATCAGTAAATAGCTACATCCATAAGGTTCTCTCTCTGTCCCTCTCTCTCATGTAGTTCAAGGTGAATTCAAAGTTCTGAGTTCTTTTTGCCCCAATTGAGAGTGTATTTCAAAAAGGAAATAATGTTGAATTTTATATATACTTGAAGGAATGCCTATGAAAACTTTTCTGAGGTAGGACCTTTATGAACAATTGTAATCTGATCAGTACCTATAGAATGACAAAAACATTTCAATGAAAAAAAATAGAAAATATGGGTTTGATTTCACTTATTAGTTGAATGATTATAGGTGGACAAATTAGTTAGGTGTTCTGGGCCTCCATTTCCTGATCTGAAAATATATATTTAAAGGCCTCTAAGGTCCCTTTTAGTTCTGAATCTTATGATCCTATAAGTCATGCCTCTTCTGTCTCAGGAAATTCTTTCTCCTCTCCCAAACTTTTATGTACTAACCAGGGGTATAGGATCAGTAAGAGAGAAGAATCAAAGATGCTGCTACATTTTTATTTTTTGCCTTTTTGGGGGGGGAGGGGCAATTGGGGTTAAGTGACTTGCCCAAGGTCACATGGCTAGTAAGTGTTAAGTGTCTGGGCCAAATTTGAACTCAGGTCCTCCTGACTCCAGTCCTGGCGCTCTATTCACCGCCCCACCTAGACATCCCCGATGCTCCTACATTTTTTGAAAGAGAATGGTGGTAACTGAAACTTCCAAGTCTTGGTTGACCATTAACTTTATGCTTATTTATTAATATACAATGAGGATTGAGTTGTTTAATTTTCCAATTTCACAGAATCCAACTTGTAGTTGGGCCTCCGTAGTGCCAATGCGATATTTACAGCACCCATGATCAAGATAAAGACTGTGACTATAAGTGTTCCTATGTTGCACTCAAATCATAAAATATAACAAACTCTTCATATGGAAGACAGATGAAAAGCATCTATTTAGACACCAGAAAATTGAACCCAAAACAAGTAAGCTGATGCAATCGTAATAGTAAAGATATTAAGAAACCATAACAACACAGCATACTTTAGCCTTCTGATAAACCAACATAAGATCAATATTTACTCCCAAACCTCTCTATCTCCTTGCCTAAGAGTCTTCTCTCTCCCATTATCTCTCTAGCTCTGGCTCCCAGCTTCCTCTGGGCTCTGCTCTATCCTTCAGTAAGCTCCTCCCACCAGAGGCTCCAGGTGATCACATTCAGTCTATCAGGGGGCAGAGTTTACTTTCAAAGCAGGGGAGGTCTTCAAACTCCCATTCCCATTAAAGCCACTCAGATGGGAGGTTCATTTAGGCTTCTCAGATGGGTCTCTCAGGCCATGTGGTAAAGGCACTGCCTGTTTTTTCCATGCTTCCTGAAGAAATGATAATGTTGAATGCCCTCTGTGATATAGCCTTGCATGGTGCTGAGGAATGTAAATGTTGTTTTCATAGAGCCAATGAAGAATGAATTGAGTTAATTATCAGATGGAACTCTGAAACTCTTCTATCCCTAGGACCAGTTGTGTGGCCCACCCTGCTAGCCAGGGAAGATTAGAATATGCCTTATGATCCTTTCTGGTGCTCAACTCTTGCTTCACCCATTTTTTCCTTATTACTTTTGAAGACAAGGAGGTAGTGGTAATGTGGAACAAAGACCACTAGATTTAGTTCAAAATTCATTTACTTTGGTCTAAGTTCATTTATTAATTTTTCAGCTACTTTGCTACTCACTAGATTTCAAGTTACCTGGGCAAGCTATTTAAGACTCAGTTTACTCATCTTTAAAACAGAAATGAAAGTCCTTCCATTACTGAACTCCAAGCATGGTTGAAATAATTTTTTTTAAATGATAGGATGTTATAAATACATGAGCTATTCTTATGGTTTCTGCTTTTCTGTATTTATGAGGCAAATGTAATGTACTATGCATTTATTCTGCAGGAAAGTGCTAAACTGCATGTCAGCATTTTGGAAAGCACATAATAAGCAATTTGCATGTGCCCAAAGGTATGTAAACTTTGACTTATAAAAACAGTTCTTAGATGTATCTCATTATGTTGGAATTTTAAATGAAGTACTATGTTTGGAAAGGATGATGCCAACACTCACAGAAACACATTTTAAACTAACAACCTCATTTTTACATGTCAAACTATACCCTTTCCAAAGGATACCATATGATGAAGTAACACTCAGTACCCATCCCCATAAAGGCCATGTCCAAAATGTATCTTCTGTGACGAGTAATTTGTTTAGAATACTTATGGTGCCCTAAGACTGCTACAGATATAGGACAGAGATACATACTTCTGAGACTTGTCAGTCAAAAAAACCCATATGATGAAGTAACACTCAATACCCATCCCCATAAAGGCCATGTCCAAAATGTATCTTCTGTGACGAGTAACTTGTTTAGAATACTTATGGTGCCCTAAGACTGGTACAGATACAGGACAGAGATGCATACTCCTGAGTCTTGTCAGTCAAAAAAGCTAAGGATACACTCATAAATACACAGGTTTTTAAGCACCCTGAGGCTTTAGCAGTCTTTAAATATATACAATATGAGTTGCCCTTAGAGATTCATTAAAGCCCCCGCAAATCCCTTCCCCACTTTCAAGCAAATGCGTCCCTTCTTAATACCTCTGAAATGATGAATAATATTAATTCATGGGATGGGAAAAAGAGAAAAGGCATTCCAGAAGATGCTATGTCTGGTTCTCTCTGAAATACTTCCAAGTTGATTGAAATACCTATGTAGAGGTCTCAAGATCAAACATAACTTCTAAAACCAACACGGGCCTAGAATAGACCCCTTTCCAGGCGTCATAGTAGATGACTACGGGCTTGGAAACAGGAAGACCTAAGATCAAATCTGTTCTCAGTTATTTAATATCTGTGTTACCTTCAAATCACTTAAACTCTGTTAACCATAGAGTCCTCAACCATAAAATGGGGATAATAACAGTAGTACCTGCCTTACAGGGGAGCAACTGGATGGCACAGTGGATAGAGAGCTGACCCTGGAATCCGGAAGACCTGAGTTCAAATGTTGCCTTAGACACTTAGACACTTAGTAGCTGTTTGAGTCTAGGTAAGTCACTTAATCATGTTTGCTTCAGTTCCTCATCTGTAAAATAAGCTATAGAAGGAAATGACAAATCCTTTCAGTATCTTTGCCATGAAAACTCCAAATGGAGTTATGGAGAGTCAGACATGACTGAAACAACTCAACAATAACAACAAATCTCACAGGATTGTTATGAGGATCAAATCAGAAAATATTTGCAAAGGGCTTAGCATAGTTCCTGGTACATAGAGGGCATTTAATAAATTCTTAGGCTTTCCTTCAATTCCCAATGAGGCCACCACCTGGAAGAAAGTCACTTTAACTCTGGGGTAGGATGTAGGAGGCTATTTTTGAGGACCATTTCTAAAAAGTTTGCCTAGAAAAAAAAGTTTGCCTAGAAGTTGGTAAGATCATAATTTTTCAAAACTTGAAGGTGCTTCAGAGATTATCTAGTCTACAGGTATCAGACTCAAATAGAAAGGAAGACACTAAACGGTTCATAAGTGCAGATGACACACTGACTTAGAAAACATTTTTACATGATCTATGTTCTATTGTATTTTTATATATTTTTGTTAAATATTTCCCAATTACATTTTAATGTGGTTCAGGTCACATTTGAGAGTATTGCAGCCACATTGCACCACATGTTTGACACCTCTACCTAGTCCTACCTCCTGTTCTTACAGATGAGAAAATGGAGACCCAAAGAGGAAAAGTGACTTTCCCAAGTTTCTATAAATAACAAATGTCAAAATTGGGAATCAGACTCAGGTCCTCTGCCTCAAATTCCAGCTGTTTTTACTACACCAAACTGCTTCCATGTGTGCATATGTCAAATACCTCTTTCTGCATCAATAGCTTGGCATGGTATAATGGATAATGTGTTGGACTTGGAGTCAGGAAGGCTTGGGTTTAATTCTCATCTTTGACGTTTAGGAGCTGTGTGACCATGGGCAACAACCTTTCTTAGACTTGGTTTCCTTATCCAAAAAAATGGGAACAACAATACATTGTGTCGTTATAAGGCTCAAATGAGATAATGTGTGTAAAATACCTTGAAAATTAGAGCTAGAATAATCACAGAATTTCAGAATTTGAGATATGAAAGAGATCTCAGTAGCCATTAGTCCAACATGAAAGGAATCCTCATTATAACATACCTCACAGGTGGTTTGCAACCTCTGCCAAAGGATCTCCAAGAAAAGGGAATGTACAACGGAACGCTATCATATGAAAGCAGATACTGTACTGTTTATCATTTTAGAATCTGCAGCACCTAGCATTGAGTTTTGTGCATATTATATGCTTAATAAATGTTTAATCAAGTTGAATTAATCTTCATAGTGTGTGTGTGTGTGTGTGTGTGTGTGTGTGTGTGTGTGTGTAGTCACAATTTCAAGTCAACTAGTTTCATCCTAGTTGATGTGTCAGGTACACAAGAGAGACAATTTTGACACCATCCTCTCAGCTTTAGTTTCTACAAATCTTTATTATCAGCAGTCCTCAACATCAAACTCATTTATATGCAAATTAATAGGTGTTTGATATTTATCTACATACTGTCTGTACCTGTACCACTGATTGTGAGTTCCAGTGACTACAAATTTATCTTGGCGGAAGAATATAAGAGGAACCAACTTGGCCTTAGCTGCAAGAACACAGGCAAACGTTATGGCCTAACTGGGTGCTGCTTCAGGGTTGTTGAAGTTTCAAGACAATTTGTGTGGCTCTGGTATTAGTAGCCAGAAGGACAATGTGAGGTTAAAGCAAATTTAAAGACCCCAACCTAAAGGTCATGTGAGCTTGAGGGAATTCTCAGTGGCATGGTGACTATGGTACAGGGAAAAGGGAGAAGGAAAGGGAGGGGAACAAGCACTCTTGACCTGAGAGAACCTTTTATGTGCCAGATACAGGAGTGAATCTGATTGACAAAAGAGCTAAAGGTGTAGTGATTAGCTCTACTTTTCCCTGAGTAGGTAGAAGGAAAGAGGGAGAGACAGAGACAGAGAGACACAGACAGAAAGAGAAAGAGGAAATACTCCCCTGGAGGGAGAAGAATATCCAATCGCTAAATACAGATAGCTTGAGGAGATGGTAACATCTCAGAGATGGAATCCATCAATAATTGATAGCAGTAGCTCTATAAAGTATAAAGAAGGAGTGGTAGGTTTTAAGATAGAAGGGTATGGTAACTGCAGACATAAAATGGAGTAGAAATGGAACATAGATGCCTTCTGGGAGATGGAGCCAGCAGAGCTGCACCCCCAGGAATGTTAGCTGTCTAGAGAGTGCTCCCTCCCATAGTAGTTATATGAAACTCCAAGGGAAAATATAGCAGTTTATATTCAGTGTTATTTTCTCTCAATATTTACTTTGCTTTTCTGACTTGATTATATGCTTTGATATTAGATTTGTGTCTTGTTGTTTGTCAGAAGAGAATGTACTAGATGGAGGTTCATCGTATTTGTATAATTAAGATTGCCCAAAACACCTCACACTAAAACCCTGGGCTAGTGAAGGATTCTGGAACTCTCTGAGATCTATGCTACATATCATTTAATCTTTTTATCAATTCAGACAAGAATGAATAAAGGCATGAACTAGGGTGGTGACAATGTAAGTAGAGATAAAGGGATATATACAAGAGATGTTGTACAGATAGAAACAATATCCCCTTGCAAAGAGGAGAGATATGGCAGCCAAAAGCAACATTTCTTCAAATATTGCCCGTCACATGTTGCTCTATAATTACCATTCATATAAGTATCCTTATATACTTCAGGATATAAACTCTTACAAAACTCTGCAAACAGTAATAATGGAAGATTAAAAAAAGCATCATTTAATAAAATTGGAAGAAATAATGAAGGAGAAAGTAAATCTATAGGAAGCTTGATTTTTGAACCAATTAAGGTAGATAGTCTCAAGAATATCTATAGATTAAATTAGGACAATAGACAACAGACAGATAAAAAAATGGAACAAATTCCCAACATTTCCATCAGGAAGACAACATGTACATAAAGATATGTAAGCTAAATACAGAGTAAATTTGGAGGGAAGAGTCACTAGCAGCCAGTGAGATCAGGAAAGATTTTATACAGAAGGTGGTGCAGAGGAGAGTTTTGGAGAAAAAAGAAAAAAAAAACTAAGGCATTTTAAGAAGTGCAAAAGAGAGAGAGTTCATTCTAGGCATAAGGGACAGTCAGTACAAAGAGCCTAGAGAGAAGTGATAGTTTTTCTAGACCCACATATTTAGATTTAACTAAACATAACTAAAAGTCAGTACTACTATGTGTTTTGCCAGGAAACTGCACAATTCATTAAAGTTTACAAAACCAAGAAGTTATATGTATGAATCTCTCTTCTCTCTCTCTCTCTCTCTCTCTCTCTGTCTCTCTGTCTCTCTGTCTCTCTCTGTCTCTCTCTGTCTCTCTGTCTCTCTCTGTCTCTGTCTCTGTCTCTGTCTGTCTCTGTCTCTGTCTCTGTCTCTCTGTCTCTCTGTCTCTCTGTCTCTCTGCCTCTCTCTGTCTCTCTGTCTCTCTGCCTCTCTCTGTCTCTCTCTCTCTGTCTCTCTGTCCCTCCTCCCCCATCTCTCTCCTCCTTCTGTTTTCTACATCAGTCATCTATGTAAAACCACCCTTGGTTTTTCCAACTTGGGCTTTCGTGGGTGTTGTCAAAGTATCTCAGAATGAATTCTGGCCTCCCATGTTTCAGTGACTGTTGAGGCCATTTCAGTTCTGACAGTCCTCAGTCTGACCACCCAGCCACAGAGCTACACCCTTAGCAATTTTCCAAAGTGTTCTCTGGCAATTCAGCCACTGACATGGCCAGGTGGTAACCCAGCTCCCTTCAGTCTGCCTAGCCCAGGGCAGCAGCCTCGGCCTGAGGTGAATTCCTTGCTCTTTTTAATATTTGAAAAGAAGTTATTTATGTTACAGGATTATGGAGAGATTGTTAGCAATTACCAAATGCGATCAGTTAAGCTGTGCTTTTTCCAGGGGGAAGGGTGCTAGAATCTGTCAGCCCAGCTTTTAAAGTCATGCAGATAATTTACGGTGTTTTATTGAATTTCGCATTCATTTCGAAGTGGCTTTTGCCAAGTTTGTGTCTAATGTTGCTTCTTTTCTTCTTTCAGGAAAAATCTGCCTCCCTGGCCTAATCCCCTGGAATCGACAGGATTTTCTATTACTGCAGTGACACCTGCTGTTGAAAACAAAGTTAGTCATTTCTCAGAGAAAGTCTCTGTGGGGCAAAGATTGCTTACAGACAGCCAACATCTGGGTGTTAAAGCTGATTTGTTTTGTGGGGGATAAGTACAGGATTGAAGCAGAGAAATTAAATGAGAGGCAAGGGAAAGAATGGAGAAAGGAGAGAGAAAAGAAGAAAGATAAAGAGAGAAGTGAAGTAGAAAAGAGCAGAGAAAGAAAAGAGACAAAGAAAGAAAATGAACATGGGAGAAGAAAGATGGAAGGAATGGTGGAAAGGAGAAAGGGAGGAAGAGAAAAAGGGGAGGAAGGGAGGAAGGAAGGAAGGAAGGAAGGAAAGAAGGAAGGAAGGAAGGAAGGAAGGAAGGAAGGAAGGAAGGAAGGAAGGAAGGAAGGAAGGGAGGGAGGGAGGGAGGGAGGAAAGAATTTGTCAGATTCAATAAAAAGGAAGAAAAGAAAATGACATTACTGGAAAGATATAAAAATGTTTGGTTACTATCTAGGTCTTCCATAGAAGGATTAATAACAAAGAGGCTTTTTTTAGGCTAAGATTTGGTTTCATTGGTTAGGGCTGCCAGGAAGGACTTATCTTGAACCAAAATGCATATACCCTCTATCTTAAAAAAAAAAAAATCAAACTCAGTCAATCAACAAATATTCATTAAATAACCATAATGGGCAAGAGCCTGTGCTTTGAGGGGCACTGAGGGGAGATAAAGATGATTAAGACAGAGTTCCTGCCCTCATGAGACTTATAAGAAAATGAATGGCATTGAATATGGAAACATTGAAAAAATTTAAAATAATATATAATAGCACTGAGCCTGCTATCAGGAAGACATGAGATCAAATTCTGCCTCAGATATTTATCTGCATGACCTTGGACCTTAAACCTTTTGCTTCTGTAAAATGGGGACAAGAATAGCACCTAACTCCCAAGGCTGTTGTGAAGAAGAAATGAGATAAGATTTGCAAAGTGCTTAGCAAGATGCCTGGCACACAGTAGGCACTATATAAGTACTAGCTAACTAGTCATTGTAGGAGAAGGAAGAGGAGAAGCACGTGACTTAGAGAAGTACAATGAGATTCAAAGATACAATTAAAGGTCTGAGGAGGGGGAATTATCTCTGACATGAAGTATAAGGGAATGTTACATAGAGGAAATGGAATTAGATTTGGATCTTGAAGCATTTCAAAAGACTAAAATGGGGGACAGGGTGATATTATAGGCATAGGAAATTGTGTGAATGAATCCACATGAGTGGGAAAACACTAAATGTGTTTGGAAGATTGAAAATAGTCCAGTTTGACAAAGGCATTAAGCAGGTGAAGGGGAATAGTATAAAAAAGATAGCTTGACCCTACCAAGTTAGAAAGGTGGGTTGTGACCCAAATGTGGAAGACTTTGAATGTCAGATGAAGAATTATGGTTCACAAGTCTAGAATCAGGAAGAAAAAGAGGCAGTTTCTATGTTGTAGTTGTTTATCCATTAAGTATAGGACTCCTCCACTAATGTCCCTCTTCGATGCCTAATCATAGCAGAGAGTTGATTCTTTTTCCTCAAAGAAGAATTTTTGTTGATGAAGCACAAGCTTCATCATAGCTTCAAGTATAAGCTAGCAGAACCTTCCAACTTAAAAGTCTTTAAGTGTAGACCCATTGACTGGCTGGGTATCTATTTTCCAAAGACCAACCTAAAAAAAGTATGGAAAGGCTTGTTATCATGTGCTTACAAATCCCAAAATTAATATGTTTAGCCACAAAACCTCTTGAAGGCATCTTCTAAGTAATGGAGACATTGGGGTATGATGATTACAGTACTGACAAGAATGAAATTACAGATCTTTTGAAGTATCAAAAGTAAGAGGGGAGAACTGTGTCAGGTCCTTAACTTGTTCTCCATTCCAGATAGGATTATCAAATCAAAGGAGCAAGCAAGCAATTAACTCCCAGTTTTTTGTGCCTTCTCTCACAATGGTTAAATGTTTAAAAATATGCATTTTGATAATTTTTCACTTTAATTGGCCTTCTTTGTGATCCTACATATTTTATGAATTAAAAAAACATTTTTTCTCTGATGTATTTTTATTTATTTCATTTAAAAATTCCCAATTACATGTAAAAAATTAAAATTTTTAAAAAATTTTGTAAGATCATCATTCTAAAGAGGAAGCCTATAGGTTTCAGCAGACTGCCAGAGACATCTATGACACACAAAAAAAGTTAAGAACCCTGCTCTAGGGACTATTTCAATGACTATAGATTAAGCACTGGAAAAAGTTCATTAATATAAAGGTAATGAAACAGTCTCAAATGAATGCAGCTTCTCAGAAACATATATTCTCCTGATCATGTCAAGAGGACAGAACTCACACATTGAACATACGGTGGATACAGTCAAAATAAATTTTTTTCACTTTTTTAAAAATATTTTTTGCTCAGTTGCAACCAACTTTAGTCAAACTAATTATCATCTATTTCATCCCCTTAACTAATTATCACCTTAACTAGTTTTTAGTTAGGACAGCACAAGGTTTTCTATATAATTTTGTGTATAGCATCCAGTTTATATTTTGATTTATCTGTCATTTCATCAATTTGAATATTCCACCCACACCCCATCCAAGACTGCTAACCCTAACCCATCCATACATTCTTATCATGTCTTATATAAAAATTTGGATCTCTATGAAATCATATGCATATTTAATTAATTAAAAACATATCACTTTTTAAAAACAAAATTAAACTGAGATTCGACAAAGATTCCTGACCTCAAACTTTAATTTTAATATGAGAAAAATTACATAGAGTCATAGAAAAAGTACTTTGAGAGTCAAGGGACTTGAATTTGAGGCTTTGACAGGATCTAGGAGTCTAACATTGGGCAAACTATTTAAATTCTATGTCTTAATGTCATCGTAGGATACTAGATTAAGAGTCATAAGGGACCTTAAAGGTGATCCAACCTGCTTCCCTTCATGTCACACACAATAAAAGTAGTCTAGAAAGGTGAAATGATTGTCAAGGACATATAGTTAATATTACACATGGCAAAGTCAGAACTTGAATTCAGAAACTCCAACTCCAAGATCACACTACCTGAAAGTACTTGAAGAGTAAAAATTCCAGACTTGGGCAAACTATGAATACTCTTTGCCTTCATTGCTCTGAAAACCAGATATGGGAAAATGGGTAAATCACTGCCCTTCCCTGGGCCTCAGTTTTCTCTTCTATAAGATGAAGGCTAGATCATCTCTTAAGGGTTCCTTCCAGCTCTACCCTTCTTTGTTCTATGTTCTGAGGTTCCTTTCAGTTCTGACATTCGAAGGTTCTATACTATTTGATCCTTTCCACTTGTTGTGGAATGCTTTGCACATGGACATGAAGCAATCAATCAGTGGATTCCAATATTTTGTGCATTACACCAACATTCCTCTCTCTGACTAGCATACATAAAATATGAGCATCGCTAATAAACAGCAGCTGTAGCCATAGAACAATCTGAATCTTCGAGTGGGGGATGAGAGGAGGGGAGAATATCTTTAAGGTGTTTTTGGCACAGCTTCCAGGGCTGCTTTGACCCACACTTTCCCAGATGTGCAGGATTAGGGTTGATCACTGCTGGCCTCTCTTAGGAAAATGCCTGCCATTCACCACCACACCTGGGATGGGAATTGCTCCCAGCAAGGCTTCCATTTTCCTATCCGCCATCTCCTCCAGCCTTCATTGTCATGCCTATGTTCTTCCCTTTATCACTTAATACAGTTTCCTCATTATTGGCATCTGGGCTGGGGGCTGTAACATAAACACTGAAAGTCCAAATCAAGATTAAAAAAGAGCAAAAATATTCCCATTTCAGATGGAGTAGCAGATGGAGCTCTTGGCACTTCAGAGGATTTAAATTGACCCTCTGCACCAAGCTAGGGGAAGACAGACTGTCACTACTGACTGGGAAACACTAAAGAGACCTGTTTTCCCACAGAATATACAGTAACATTTTGGAGTTCATCCACTCTGTGCTGTGCATGAAGAGAAGAGGCCCCTGATTTTATCGAATCGGACAATCTTAAAATCCCAGAATAAATTATCTTATTCTTTCAAACCCACATGACAATTCAGAATTCTTTCAAATACTTTCCCTTTTCATTCTTCTACTGGTACAACCTACTAGAAAAACATTTCCATTCTCTTGCTCTCAGCTTCTTCATCTATAAAATGAGGAAATTAAACTAAGTGATTTCTAAGGTCCCTCCTAGCTTGGAGTTTTTTTAAGTGTCTGATTCTTTGACATGGGAAAGGAAGAGAATGGGAGGAGGGGCAGGGGAAGTAGAGGGCATGTAGACAGAAAAGCACAGTGACAGATGACAAAAGTAGTTTTAGAGTCAGAGGAATGTCCAAATTCTGGTTTTACTACTTACTATTAGCATGGATGAGTCACTTTACTGGCCCTCAGTTTCTATATCTGTCAAATGAAAGGATTAGAGACAGAATCTCTAAGATCCCTTCCAGTTCTTAATATTGTGATTCTTTTTTCTTTTTAAAGAAATTGGGGTTAAGTAACTTGCTCAAGATTACACGGCCAGTTATTTCTGGGTGTGGTGCTAAGTATCTGAGCCCAGATTCAATCCCCAGGTCATCCCGACACTGGAGCTGGTGCTCTTACTTGCTGAGGCACCTGGCCGCCCCCTAAGCAATTAGGGTTAAGTAACTTTCTCAAGGTTACATGGCCAGGTGTTTCTGGGTGGGTGCTAAGTGTCTGAGCCCGGATTTGATCCCCAGGTCATCCCAACACTGGGGCCGGTGCTCTTACTTGCTGAGCCACCTGGCCGCCCCAATATTATGATTCTTATTTTATAGTATTGAATGAGAAATCTTTCTCCTCCTCTCCCCCCGGACCTTTTCATGACATGTGTGGTCAGATACCAAGAGATTAGGGAAAGAGAAAAGGATTTTAAGTCATAGAATCATCATTATCATCACAACAATGACTAATATTTATGGTGCTTTAATGTTTACAAAGCAGATATATACATATACCACAATATACATGCATATATAGAGAGAGAGAATGTATGTATACACACAAATACATATAATTGTTATTTAGTCATTCAGTTGTGTCTGACTCTTTTTGACTCCATGGCCCATATTACACTAAACCCTTTTGACCTGAGGGGCTCATCTTTGATGACATATCTTTTAGCATTTTAATACTATCCCTGGGGATTTCTTGGCAAAGACACTGGAGTGATTTGCCATTTCCTTCTCCAGTTAATCACCTTTTGTCAGAGTTCTCCACTGTGACCTGGTTATTTTATATAATCCTGCATGGCACAGCTCAGAGTTTCATTGAGATACTCAGGCCCCTCTACCATGATGAGGCAGTCACTCAGAAGGGGAGATAAAGATAGAGATAGAGATATAGTCACTGAGAAGGGGATTTATATATATTTTATATACGATATTTACATATATGTGGAGACATTAAATGTATGTACATAATATGCATATGTGTACATAATATACATATGTATATGTGTGTATACACACATATCTATATAGATATATAATCTAACTCTATAAGATAGGTGGTACTATTGTCCACATTTAATAGATGAGGAAACTGGAGCTGAAAGGTGTTAAGTGACTTGTGAGACAGGATTTGAATCCAAATCTTCCTGAATCCAAGTCCAGTCATCTACCTTCTATATAACCACACTACCTAGAGCTATAAGATATCTCAGAGTCCCCCTACTCCTAACCTTTCATTTTGGAGATGAGAAATCTGAAGAATGGAAAAATGCAATCAAAAGTGTCAAACTCACAGCTACATGTGACCCGCAAAACTTCCCAGTGTAGTCCAAACCAGATTAAAATGAAATTAGAAAATGTTTAACAAAATAAATAAAAATACAATAAGACATAGAAAGTGGTGTTTTGTGGTGCTCTAAGTCAATATGCAGTCCACAGAGAGGTTTCTATTTGGATTTGACATCACTGGATTAAATGACTTGTCCAAGGTCACACAGGTAGGAACAGAGCTAAGTTCAAATACTAGTTCTATTACTTAATAACTATATGACCAGTTTTAGGCTTAAGTCACTGGATTTCAATTTTCTCATCTGTAAAATGAGAGGATTAAACTAGATAATCCCAGGAGGTCCCTTCAGCTCTTAATGATACTTTGAAGACACTGTGAGAAGCAGAGTAGTTTAGTGGGAACAGTACTGACTGGCGGTAAAAATGCCTGTATTCTAGCCCCAGTTCTACTACTGATTAAGTGAGGTTACTTTGATTATTGGGTAATATATCCATTCCTGGACCTCAATTTCCCCCTTTGTAAAATGTAGGACATGGATTCTAAGGCCCCTTTTGAAAATAAAACTTCCATGACTCCAAATAAGTAGTGGTTCAATTCTTCTTTACTCATGTTTTATTTTGGAATAGTACTACCTATACATAGGTCCAGCATAGGACCAAAGGATGCCCCATTGTTTGTTAGTTATACCATTCAACTATGTCTATTTACAATTATTTTTTGATTATTGGTAGGTTATTAGGTTGAATACAGAAAATATTTTCTTGTATATAAACCTTTCTTTTAGCTTTAGACAGCTTGAACCAAAAATAGCTCAATTCATCAAAAGGAATTATTCCACTTTACAAAACACTTAAAATGAAAAAGGGGAAATCTATTTGGCATACTCAGTGGTGAAAATGTTTACTACAAAGGGAAGGGAAAGGACAGAGAGAATGAAAGGAAGAAGAGAAAGGGAGATGCAGAGAAAGGAAACAAGAGCTCCTAGAAGTAGGAGACCTGAGATTGAAACTCGGCTTTTCCTCTTTCTATCTGTGTAACTTGGAGTAAATCATCTCCCCTCCTTAGTCTTAGTTTCTCATCTGTTTACTAAAGGGTTGAGGCAAATAACCTCTAAGTTCCCATTCAACTCTAGAATCCTGTGAACCTCTATGGATACAATCTACACATCTTGTCGTGACATTAACCTGGTTTGTTGAACACCTTTAATCTTTAATTTGATTAGATTATGAAATCAATACTTTTCTAGTAGTCCTAGTTATGTATTCACCATACCCTGGTTCGTGGTTAACCTCTAGGAAAAGCAAAAATCAACAAGAAGAACAGTAGCAATAACAATAATAGCATAGAAATCCTGGTCATTCTTTACCAGCTCTAGCCATGTGGCTCCAGGAGTGGACATTTAATAAACAGAACCATATAATGTCAGAACTGGAAGGCACAAGAATACCTCTTTCATTTGTCATATGAGAAAGCTAAGGTTCAGAGGAAATGTTGCTTTATAATGGAAAAAGCAAAACGTGGAATTAGGAGTCGAGACCTTGGGTTCAAATATCAGTGTTCATTATCTGTGTGTTACCATAGACATTTCCCTCAATCTCTCTGGATCTCAGTTTCCACACTGAGAAGCGGAGACACTGATTGTTTCACCTTCTATGCACAGGGATGTGGTAAAGAAAGGACTTTGTAAGCTTCAATGCCCTTCGTAAACGTGTGTTGTTAGTATAATGTGACCCTCATGTCCAAAGCTCTCATCTGACACAAAGGGCTTAAATAAACTGAGGGACTTCTCACTCTTCTGACTCATAACTTCTACTAAGAAGATCTGGAAATTTTACTAGGCAGTGCCATGTGGTATTTCATCACTAATGTTCTTTCACAAATACACAGTTTGTAGAACTCCAAGAAGAAGAAAAAATATTGGCAGGTCAAAGAAAACAAATCAGAAACCTGATGAAGTTTATGGAAAGTAAAGCTAGCAGCCAATGAGTACCTTTGCCCAAAGTATTCTAGAGAGTCTCAGTCTTTTTGTGTGACACACTGTTGTCTGTAGTGTTCCTGGGAAGTGTTACCCCTCACAGTTCCCTAGCAAATGGTGACGCCATGTGGCTCCCCCTTCTAGCTTCTCCTGCAGTCCTAGGGAAAGGTCATTGTATGGTTTCCTATCATGACTGTACAGGTCATACTAAAGTCTTCAATCCATCAGCAAGCATTTCCCAGCACCACACTGTGCTTAGTGCTGAAGATGTAAGGCCAAAAAAGTGGGGAGGCTAGAGGAAAAAGAAATAGCCTTAAGTCTTTTCCACATAAAATACTTTTTCTCTGTTGTTTGTGTATTACTTCCACCACAGAGAAGAAAACATACTTCAGACTTTCCCTGTCTTGTTAGTAGGTAGTTTCCTTTGCATCAGATTGCTAGGATCTTTTTTTTTCCTTTCTGATCTCTGTACTGACTAAAATTCACACAATGATCATAAAAAGCCCACCTTTTAGGTCTGTATAGGTCTCCGTCACTGACACATAGATATAAACTTGATTATTCCAAAATCAATGTCTTTCTCCTTCAGGCCTTTGAGTGATTCTTGCCTGAATGAGTTTTTGTGATTATTTGGAAAGCTTGATATGATGACCCAATTTCCCCCCATCCCCAATGGCTCTTAAATCCCAAGGAGTTTCTTTGGGTAGAACTGACTCCAGTTATTCATAGAGTCATACTATCATAAATTTAGAGCTGCAAAAGACCTTACAGGTCATATAGTACAATTTCTCTCCCCATTTTACAAATGATGAAACTCAGACTCAGAGGTTATTATGAGTTGACTTACCCAAGATCATAATGGTACCAATCATTGCTTCCTACCTGATTAATAGTCCACTGAAATTCAAACCTCCTTAAACATAAAAAAGCAGTAGCAGATAGTGATTTGCCCCAGAATCATTTCTATCTGAACTCTATCAGCCATGATCACTACAACCAATTAATAAAATGTCATTTGTGCTAGAACACAGACTTTTGGTGAGCAGAAGGGTTATATGCATTAAGTAAATGAAAATGCTGCTGAACCATTTTTAGAAAAAAAAAATCATTTTGCTCACATTTATTTCACAGCATGTGTCTTCTGCCAAGAGGCAAGAAGCACATATTTCATCTTGAGGAACTAGATTTTATTTGGGAAACTCACTCATCACCTTTGGCCTCTAAGATGAGGAGGTTGGACTAGATTGTTTCTAAAGTAATTTCCACACATAACATTCTATAAGTCTCTGAATCTAAATAATGAGAGCATTTGGAGCCAAACATTTGCTATTTATTCATTTGATAACCATTACTATGTACCTACTATGTGCAAAATAATATTTTCAGCCTTTATATAAATACAAAGAAAAATAAGACTCTAGCAGAAGGGATATCACACATATATAAATATACAATCAGGATGGGGCAAAATGGAAATTTATTAAAGAACATTTCATTTTAACAGATATTTATTTGTCTTTTTTGACATATTCTTCATAGTATTTTATTTATGGACTTTTGATTCCTAGATTTAATTCATATGTAGACTTTTGGTTCTATTATGGGATCTTAGCCATTTTATAAACATGTGGCATAAGGGCAAGTACCTGCTGTCAACCTTTACTATTATTCAGGGATTTGATGTCTGCTTATATGAAAAATATTTCTATAATTTTTATAACCTAATTATCATTTGCTCTATGAATTTTTATTCATCATTATTATAATCATCCCCTCCTCCTCTTTCTTCTTCTGAAAAAGTGTTGTCTGGAGAAAACCAAAATATTTATAGGTATTATCATTGTGCATTGGTTCTATTTTAAAATCTTCTGAATTCAAGCTTAAAGTCTTTAGTCTCTATCTTTTCTTGGCATATATTAAAGATTTTATACATGTTGAGTTCCAGTGACATTATGATATCACTGGGGAAAGTTTCCATGAGAAAAGAGACATGTTTAATATATTTTTTAGGGGCAGCTAGGTGGTGCAGTGAGTAGAGCGTCTGCCCTGGAGTCAGGAGGACCCGAGTTCGGTTCCAGCCTCAGACACTTAACACCCACACAAAAATACTAGCCGTGTAACCTTGGGCAAGTTACTTAACCCATTGCCCTCCAAAAAAGCAAAAAAAAAAAAAAAGGAATATATTTTTTACATGAAATCATAGAGCCTGAAGTAAGGTTTTTGGCTGATATTGAACAATTCTGTTCTTTGTATTATATTGACTCCTTGTTTTGTCTTAATCATTGGACCTTTACTTCTATTTATTAGTGGGAATCTAGAATTTCTTATCCTCTTTTGTTTTCCAGATTCCATTATATGTTTCTTTTTCATTGCCTTTAATTGGGCAATGTGGCATTCAATTATGTATAAGAATTAAATACTAATATAAAAATTAGATACTAATATAATTCCAAAGTCTCTATCAGTCAATAAATATATATTGAGCACTTGCAATGTACCAGGAACTATGTTTAGTGCTGAAGATACAAAGAAAGTTAAAATATAGTCTCTGCCCTTTAGGAGCTCACAATTTAGTGGGGGTGGTGACAACTAAGCACAAACAAGCTCTATGCAGGATAAATTAGAAACAAGTAGTAGAAGGTAAGTACTAGAATTAAGAGGGGTTGAGAAAGGCTTTCTAATATTTCCTCAAGTAGATTCATCAACAAGGAGTGGTATTTGATTCCGTCCTTAGGAGTATTCCATGGCAGTTCCATCTTTATTCTTGTGGTTCCTACCACAGGGTAGCCACCACATATACCATTGCATGCAGATCTTGAAATATGTTCATGCTTCCTGTCAAATGTTATGAAAGAAGTCCTTTCCTGGTCCACCTAGCTGTAGAATTTTCCCCTCTAAAGTTAACTTCCATAATATAATTCTCGCATGTAATAAGTATGACCATTTTGCTACCTAATCATACACGTCGTCTCTTACGCTGGATGTAAAGTCCTTGGGGTCAGTAGCTGTTTTTGCTTTTTTTCGGATCCCTAGGATTTAACACATGTGGTGCATAGTAACAGCTTCCTAAATGCTTGTTGATTACTTGGTTTTTTATTCGTGATGATCATATGGAATACTAGATTTAAAAAAGCATTATTTTGTGGTAACTGCTATGCTATACTCATGCCATATTCAAGGCATTCGAAGTATGTCCATCTCCCTTGAAGACATTTGAGACTATATTTTTGCCATACATTTCATTTATAAATATCTATCTATATAGACAGAGTTATAGATATATATTAGTTTGTGTCAATTAAAGATTTTCAGTGACCTTAGATTTCTCAACATTTTCCTCTTCAGATTTTAATAACTCTGAAACTTCATCTAATCTAATTTTAGGAAGGCGGTTACTTCTTACAATCACCTTGCATTGGGCAGCAATACTTTGTTATTTGACTTGGATCTGAGAATGCTATTAAGAAAAAAAATAGTATTAAGTCCTTGCGTATAATTAATAATATCTATTTCCAGTTTTGTTATCATAGAATACTGGTGCACAATGAAAATAATATCTTCAATTTATTTTACAGGCACTCATAGTTTGCCTGTTTGAAGGGTCATCTCCATATGAATTGAAGCATTTCAATAAGTGTGATATTTTTATTTTTTACTTTTTCTCATGTATTTTTCCTTCTGCACTAGTCTCCAGATGTCAAACTGATCATCACAGTGGTTGCAGGCAGGGCCAGGATGCAACCTTCTCCAGCACTACCTGATTCCTTGAGTCTTAGGAGCAGTTATATCAAAATGATCAAGGCATCAATCCAATCAGTAGTATAAGATCCCAGTTTGCTAATCAACCTGGTTTTATTGTGTGACAGCAACCTCCATCTGCCTCTTCTTGTAGGATTTTATTCAATTTTTACTCCCCTGAAAACATTCCTTTATAGGTCCCACATCACTCTACTTTAAGTTCCTTCAGCACTTATAGGATCATAGCTTAGAGGGATATTGAAGATCACTGTGTCCAATTCCCTCATTTTATAGACAACAAAAAATGATATTCAGAGATTTTAAGTGACTTGACGAGGGTCACACAACTAGTAAGTGCCTTAGGCAGACTTCAAACCCAGGCCTTCATGACCCCATATCTAAATTGTGAAATAGTATGTACAAGTGAGTTATCAAATGAAATAATGGATATGAATCCATTTTGGAAACCATAGTGCTACATAATTATAAGTGATTCAGGTTTTTATTTTTGTCTTTTATATTATATGTTAAGTTAAAGGCATACTGCCTTAAGTCCATTTCCAATCCCCTGAGTTACCCATCTGGCCAATTTAAAAATGATGCTATTAATATCTGACATAAGAACTGTTTGCAATCTGTCATTAAAACTACTTTTTCAGAAATTATAGCACACAACAAATGAAGGTTAAGGTATTTTTCTCTTCTAAATTAAGACTAGCAAATTCTCCCTATATTCCCTCAATATCAAAGAGACTAAGACCTAACATGCCAAACTTAA
The DNA here is from genome assembly GCF_028583685.1 of Petaurus breviceps papuanus. Lineage (NCBI taxonomy): Eukaryota > Metazoa > Chordata > Mammalia > Diprotodontia > Petauridae > Petaurus > Petaurus breviceps. Next base: position 5,559,099 of record NW_027187298.1, on the reverse strand, counting down.
GCTTTAATTTCAGACCAACTTAACAATACTACTACTAATAATAGCTTACAATTATATAGCACTTTACAGAACATGGCCCTGTCAAAGTAGTTATATGAGAATTATTATCCACATTTCATAGAGGAGCAAACAATTTCAGAATGAGGAAATGATATGCTCAAAGTCAAGTACTATATTTATTCACTCACTCATTCATTCATTCATTCATTCATTCATTCAACAAATGTTTAAATACCATGTCCATGATACTGTGCAGGTTTTAAATGACGGTGTCATCACTTCTTGAGGGATTATAAAATTTAGATGTGAAAGGAACCTCTAATCCAAGCCTGAGATTGTACCTGGGAAGAAACTGAGACCCAAGGGGAGGCCTAAGGTCACAGAGCTTGTCTATGACTTTATGACCTCCAAATTCCATGTCTGTGCCTTTTCTCTAGTTGTCCTCTATGTCTGAATGCTCCTCCACTCACCTCTTCTCTTTTAGTTTCCTTACATCAAGATTCAGACCAAATCCCACATACACCAAGATATCTTCCCCATCTTCCCAGATGCTGAAGACTTCCCTTCTCAGAGTGTCTCCTATCTATTCTGTATTTATCTTATATCTGCTGTGGCAGGTGAAAGATGAAATTACTAAGAAAACAAAGGTTCCACACTCTGAGCATATCAATTTATTAAGCAACATATAGCCACTGTCCAACAAACCAGGTCCAGACTGCCTGAGCTTGGGCCTGACAGACTTTTATACATGAAAAACAATTACTCAAATAAGGTCAATTAATTAAAAGGAAGCAATTAAACGGGATGTAACATTAGGTAATCTGATTTCTAATTGAAGGAAAGATTAGGGACTTTCCAAGTTGAGAAGAAAGTGAATAGGTGTGACTCCTAGAAATTAGAAAAAGAGGGGCCTCCCTCTCCCCCCAAGTGTCTGTGAACATGCTTGTTGAGTTTACTTGAGTATGACAGGTACAGTTCAAATCTAGGACTCATAACTCCAATTGCACTAATTCTTTCACTCTATGTTAGCTATATGAGGGTGCACTTATTATAATGAAGATTCCCTTCATGTTCTTGTCTCAGCTTCACAGGATTTGGAGTTGGGAATGAATATAGAGAGATTATCCATTCCAAAGCCCTCTTTTAACAGAACAGGTAAAAAAGGTCCACAGAGAGAAGTACATGTTCTAAGATCTCAATGCTCAAAAGCAGGAGTGTCCCAATGAAGACATATCTTCTAAAGGAGTCTTTTGTGTTTTGAAGTATTCTTGGAAAGATAGTATGGTACAATGGTGCAAGTTTTGAATATGGAACCTGGGAGGTCTGGGTTCAAATCTCACCTCCAGCAAACCAGCTCTGTGGCTAAGGGCAAACAAACCATTTGCCTGAGGCTTCGTTTTCTTATCTATAAAAGGAAAGATGTTAACTTAACCTGAGATGTCTACCTCTAGGAGCTGTTGTGAGGCTCACGTGAAACAAGGTAAGCCAAGTCCTTTGGAGTCCTTCAAGTGATATATACATATTTTATTATTATAACCTACTGTTTCTCTAAATAAATTATTTGAGCCCATGCATAGATAACTGTTAAAGAACAATACAAATCTAAGAGATGATCATTTTCTTTATTACTATGAATTTATTTAAAGTCACACTGAATTCTAACCTATTTCCTGCTGCTAAGTGCACTGAAATGACATCTTAGACGCCCCTCTCCTCCCTGGCAGTTTTCAAGCAAGAATGACTGCAGCAAGCAGATGGGTGGGGAAGGAGCAGGCTGCCCTGCCTCCTACATGGGGCACATGCCACTCCTCTTCGAGTTCTATTCCTCTTTTCCTGATATTAGGTGCATGAGTATTCTTAGACAAGAGCAAAACCCAGAGATCCGTGAAAGTCATCCAAGGCCCTGTGGACAATTAGAGTCCCAGAGTGTTTAGCAATAGCGGCTGAGTCTCACAAAGAGCCAGTGCAGCAACTGAACAGCCCAGCCTATTGGACTCAGTTCAGTCTTACATTAACCTGTTAGCTGAGCAAGGCAATGAGTTTGTCCAAGCTTGGCCCTGCTTCACTTCAGTCCTGAATCTCTGGACATCTCTTCCACAGCCTTGCTAGCAGTACTGCCTCACTCCCCTCAGTTATACCCATCACCTTTCTTCTACCTCCCATAATTCTAGGACCAAGAATGGCCATCAAATCAACTCTGTCATAGTTCCTAGATGGAATATGTTAATCCACTGCCCCACTGCCCCACTCATCATCTCCTTATAGTGTTGTTTATACCCATTAGAATGTAAGCTCCATGAGGGCAGGAACTATCTTTGACTTCTGTATTTTTATCTACATTAGAATGCTGCTTGACTGGTAAGAAGGACTTAATGAATGTTTTATTTCATTCATTCATTCAAAGTTGAGGGCCTCTAAGCCACAGTGGTACCAACTCTAGGCCTATGAAGAGTAATAATCCAACACATATGAATTAAGGTGTTCATTTTTTCTTCTGACTCTTTTTACTGTTTGAGAAGCAGATAGTTCATTTTTTCCACTACTATTCACACCAGATGCTTTGAAGCCTCTATAAAAATACTCCCAGTACAGATCTTTGACCGTAGATCACCGTACCTAGCCCCAGCTGCAGATGGATGAAGCAGCTGGTCCAGAGAGGTGTTGTTCCCGACTCCCCCACACACACATGCTCAGGATGCACAGAGCAGTACATCCACTCCCCAGCCTGCCTTTTCATTTCCCCCTAGATTTATGAAGCAAAGAGATGCCAATCCAAAAAAAAATTACCCAACTGTTTTTGGATACACACACACGCATATCAGACAATCACCTAAGAACATTCTATAGTTATAAAACTCATCAGAATGCCTGCATGGCTAACAACATTTGTGGATGAAAGGTAAAATGAAAAAGGCTAAACTCAGATGTAGAAGGAAATTTCTTCCAGAGGGAGTATTAGATAGCGGAAAGAACCTTAGATTTGGAGTCAGATGACCTTCACTGGAATCCTGGATCAATCATTAATTAGGTCTGTGAATTATGGAAAAAATATCTCATCTTCCTAGGCCTCAGTTTCCTTATTTGAAAAACAAAGATATTGAATAAGATGGTCTTTAACTTCCCTTCTGAACTCTAAGGTTTCAGCTTTAAATTGTATGATCTCCAGAAAGGTGGGAATCCTATGTGCATATTGTATTGGAATGCCAAGTATGCTGTCTGTCCTGAGACTGGTATTTCTCATCACTGTTTTCTCTGAACCAGAGTATAAGAGCCTGTTTGGGAGGGGAAAAAATGGGATTTTATGAGTTTATATAAACAGAACTGTGTTTTATATGGAAGTCTATTTAATAACAATTGCATCTAAATTTGTGAGCATATATGAGATAGAGATTAGTTGAAACATGCCAGATTCCATCACCCACTGACTTTGACATGGATACTATTTTATAACAATACTAAGAAGGAATTTATCAAGGACAAAACTATTAGGGACTTTGTGTCAAAGTCTCATCATTACCTAACCCTTTGGTCAATTTTGTCTAAGAACTCAGGCAGAGTACAGTATAACCCAATGCCATGACTTTTCCAAGAAACACACAATACAGGGGGAATTGATCATAGGTTTTCTGGTCACAAGAATCCCTAGAGCTACATTTCTCTGTCTTGCAGAAAAATTAGAGTAAAAGGTCCAGTTTAGGAAAACAGCCAAAATTCTTGACTCTTCCTGCTTTTATATGCTGCTTCCAGGCAACCTAGGAGTGGGAGAGAGGTTGACGCCATATTTAGGGATATTGATAACATCTGATGCTTTCCTATGAACACATGTGACTCCACCAATCTCTCTGGTTTTGTCAACCTAGGGCCAATGAGCCTGAAATTTAGAAAAATAAAAGATAGATATAGATATATAGATATATACACACACATACACATATGTATGCATACACACAAATACATAGGTAGAGATACAGAGGCACACAGTACAAAACTTAGTAAACAAAAGTTAACTCAATTAAGAAAGCATTACGAAAAAGAGGCCGCAGGATCATAGATGCACAGCTGAAAGTAATCTTAGAGATCACCTAGTCCATGGCTTTCATTTTATAAATGAGAAAACTGAGACTCAAAGAAGATAAAGGACTTTCCCAAGGTCATACAACTAAGTAACAATAAGTATCAGAGCTGAGATTCAATAGAAAAATATGAATGATTCTAAAATCATCAAAAATAACTGGTCAGTTTCTGTAGCACCATCATTTTGTTTAGGGAAACCTTCCTCCAAGGAATTACAATGTAAACATTAGCCCAACATCTGTCAAAAGATGTCTTAATTTGTCTCCATAATTTGAAATGTGAATCTGTCAGAGATTTTAATGAACTTAAGATGAACAATTCCCATTAAAAAAGAGGAAGAGAACTGAGAGCTGTCACCAGGCCCCGTAATAAATAGAAACTTAAAAAAAATACTTTTGGAACAAAGAGGCATCACTTTATTGATAACATTAAAGAATAAAATTACATAGGGTCCAATAGCTTATTTAAAAGCAACTAGAAGTAATTTACCTATAGATAGAGCCTGTAAAAAAGCTTAAATTCGAGAATAGGCCCTATGCACATGAATTCAAAAGACCGTTTATGTTCACAAAGAATTCATCACCTGAGTTAAGTTTGATGCATATCAAGTGATACATATTTATTTATAAAAGTAAAGGGTTTTATCATGGCAATTTCAGTTAGAGAGTGTTATTCTTAAAGATTCCAGACATATTGGTCAATACAGATTATGAAAGGAAATAATAGAAAGTGTTCAACATGCAGCAATTTAGGCTGCCAACAAATTTACACCTACAGAATATCAAGCAAGCATAACCTAGTGGTTAAAATTATATATCAGAAGCATGCTACTTTTCATACACTAGCAGATTAAAATCTCCTTGCCCCCAATAAAGACCTCTAAATGTCCTAGAACATTCAACAAACAACTGTACTGAGTCAAAAGCATTATCAGACAAAATTATTGCCCACATAGAACATTGATCCACAAAAACTTAAAAACCATGTTTCAATAGATATAACCATACTGAATATTCATAATCTCTGAGCTATGTAGAATTAAAATCTTTCCAAATATAGAGACCTAGTAGAACAAATCAAAACCATGATATATATCATCCAGTCATTCTATTGCTACTGGAGTTTCCCTAAAGATGCTTTCAGTAAGACTGCAAAAGGTGATTTTATGTCTCAATATTTTTAGTCAATTGCAAAAAAGCAGTTATTACCCTTAAAATAGTTGGTAGAAATTGAATATAATATGAATAGTAGGCTATTGCCTTGACCCAGGACCATTTCTATCTGAAATCCGTTGAAAAAGATGGGTGCAAAGGGGACAATGGGGATGTTGAATGTATGGCACCTAAGAATTATAAGGTCTTTTACATTCACCATCTCCTTTGATCCTCATTTCAACCTTGTGAAGTGGAGTGCATGAATATTATTATCTTCATTTTGCAGATGAAGAAACAGAGGCTAAGTTATTTGTCTGGTGTCATACAACTAGTAAGTCACAGAGCCAGTACTGTTATGACTCCCATTTTCTACTTGAGTGTATGTTCTGCTTTATCAGTATTGCCTTCTAATGCAATGTTCATTCAGTAACCAATCAGTAAGATCCCAACTTTAATCCTGGTTTTTAGTTTAGACTCTGATCCTGACTAGCTTCATGACTTTCGAGTGGGCAAGTTATTTCACTTTTCTGAAACAGTTTCCTCATCGGTAACACAACATGTTTAGACTAGATTATGCCTAAGGAAAATTTTTTCAACTTTAATATTTTATGAATAATAATTACAAAAGCAGCATGGTAAAATGGAATGAGTGTTGAGCTAAGAGTCAGAAAGACTTGTATGTAAATCTTGACTCCCACATTTATGAACTCTGTGACCCTGGGCAAGTCACTTACTTTCTAGTTGTTTCAGGCAACACCATAGGATGGAATTACTGATAAGCCATTGGTAAGTTGTCATCTCTAGCATATGAGAGATTACTGTTAAACAAATGAATGAAAAATGCTAAATAATCCTAGCCATTTAGCACTCCTATGATTATTTCTCTCTTTTCCCAGTGACTAAGTTACTTACAGCATACATTTTTAATTACTTCTTAAATAAAGTAATTTCTCCAATTTCTGCTTAAAGATTTTCCCCAAATTCACTCCAAACACTAACTTCTTGTTAATGTCTTTCTCTGAGATAATTTTGAAAATTGTTTTCATTTTTATTACCAGTGATAATATAAAATGGCCATATACCTTACAATGCACTCATGAGTCAAAAGCCAGGTGGCAATTGGATGCCAATTTTTAGGCTAAACAATTATTATCTTTTAATATACCTATTTATCTCTCTGTCTAGTACATTGTCAGTAAAATAACATTAGATCAGTCCATTAAGTAAATATAATAGAATCTGACCCATGTACAGTGTCTCTGATGGTATCTTATCACAAGGAGATACTTCTTAGGGAGTTAGAAATAAATGAAATTAGATTGTTTTGGAAAGACTATGGAGCATGTGTAGACTTTCTGTAACTGGTTCCAGTCTGCTAAACAGGTAAAAAGAGACTTTTTTCAATTGGCTACAGAGTAAGAATTAGGGGTATTTTCATAAAGGTCTGCAGTAGCCTTGGCGTAATTTCTTTAGCCATTTTCTCTTTGGCTACTCTGTGATGGTTTGACTTCTTTGCTCAATATCTGTTAGGGGACAAGGTCGTAATGAGAGAAGCTTAGGGCGCTTGTTCCCTCTGAGGCCATGTGACCCTGTGAAATGATTCTCCATCCTTGGTTTTGACTTTTGTCCTTTTCTGTTCTAGGGGTGAAGGGATTAGTGTTTTTGATTTTGTGACTTAAAAAGTCAGGAAGGTGCCTGAGCCTCCCAGCATTCCAGAATCCATGTTTTGTAGCCAATGGAACATCAACAACTTGTGCAAGGTAAGGAATCTCCTTTGTAAGTGATCTTCAGAACCGGAAGCTGAGACCAAGATTCATCCTGCAGTCATGTCACAACTGGAATTCGAATTTGGTCTGATCATCGCTCCATGGAAACTCTTCTGAGTGTAGCCCTTAAGGATTGGGGGGAAACATTTTTACTATCCTTGGCCTCCCAAGCCAATTATTTACTGGAAGGTCAATTACTGCCAATACTTGCTACAAGAATAATAATAATCATCATCAACAACAAAAAAACATTTATAAAGCACTTGCTATGTGCCTATCACTGTGTGAAACCCAGGGATAACATAAAGGCAATGATTTGGCTCCTGGCCTTACACAACCCGCCCCTTCCTGCATTTCATACAGGCCAAAACAGGGAGAAGCAGAACATGAATACAAATCTGGACTCTGGGAATGTTCATCCTCTCATTGGTTTTTGATACAAAATGAGAGTTCTCAAATTCCAATTGACCTTGTGTCTGAATCTCTTCTTCATCCATCCTAAGAACACTACATAGACAAGATCCAAATCAATTTCTGATCATAGCATCCTATCACAGACCTCTATGATTTGTCTGCAATGTTTGTTTCCCAACTCAATTTGTTCAGGCTTCGAAAGATTAGATGATAGTTTCTCTCATGCAAACTCAAAGAATGTTGGCCTGTAGGACCAGCCATCCTGGCCTTAAACCTTTACTCTGCTCCTTAATACCCTGTGATCTTGGGAGACCTCATTGTATCTCCATTCTTCTATAAAATTAGCATATTGGTCTAAATAATCTCTAAGTTCCGTTCCCTCCATAAATCCTTTAATTCTGCTTATGGTCAACAAGTTTTATTTCGATGTACTATAGAAGTAAAGCGGTGAGACATAGAGATAACAAATGAACAGCCTTTTTGTTGGAATAGGGAGCATGAAGCATTGAAAGTATCGGAAGAAAACATGCAGTGTATAATGGGAAGATATGGGAAACTATTGCAGAGGAGGAGAGGCCATGAAAGAGGTTGCAATATACACAGGCAGCAGGAAGACTTGGCACAGATAAGATGAGAGCTTCAGAAAAACAGCACCATTTGAAATATCAGGGAATGGTGACAGAATCCTATTTTTTTTTTACAATAATTAGTTGATGAAGAAGTATTTGCTAATTAGTTCCTGTATTACAGGTACTGAGCTAGATGCTGGAGATAAAAAAGACAAAAAAACCCACCTGACTTCAGTGAGCTTATATTCTAAAAGGAATCATATCATGAAACCTATATTCACAAGCAACAATTAAAAGCCAAAAGAAACATCCCTTCCCTGCTAGAATAGAGTAATGGATATTTAACAACTAGATTTTTTTTAAGGAGAGACAGAGGTGTGGACTGATAAAGGTTGAATTTTTTTTCTTTTGCAACTTAACTATAAGACCATCCTAAGACCATAAGTCACTGCAGAGGCACAGTATCAGTTAAGGATGCCTACTGTTTGTGCAAGGTCAAATTTACGGGTACAAAGTTCACTGTCTCCCTCAGAGTCCAAGAGCTATCTATCCTATTGATGTTGACAGCAAGCAGAGGATTTAAGAGCACACTTCTGGTGTACCATACTGGGTTTATTGTTTGAGCTCTTTTAGTCAGCCAAATGGGAAATTCCACATTGCTGGAGCCTAGCATCACCCTCTTAAAAACCCAACTGATCTTGAACAGATTTTAGTAGCATTTCAATAGGAAAAACCTCAGGGGTCACAGATGGCTCCCTGGCATCCATTCCACTGAACCTCCCTTTCAGGGACATTGCTACAATTTGTATCTAGACACTGTTATTCTCCCATTAGCAAAAGCTCATAGCTTTAAGCACTGGGGAGGAGCACCTGTTTTTAATGGCAAATTACTTGGTAATCATTAACCAATATCTAATAAAGTGAAACCTTTAAGCAGACTGAAGGAAAACAGATGTTTCCAAGGTTTAATGAAAAAGGATTATGCACCATCAGACAACAAACATGACCTGACCTCTCTCAGTCACAGGCTTTATAAAGCAAAGGCAATGTTCTTTAACTGTGTGAGAACAACCCCTGGTCTACTTAAGACTAGCCAGGTGCACATATGAGCAGCTACACACACACACACACACACACACACACACACACTCACCCAC
>NW_027187298.1:5517373-5549865 GCF_028583685.1 Petaurus breviceps papuanus | reverse complement strand
CTCTCTCTCTCTCTCTCTCTCTCTCTCTCTCTCTCTCTCTCTCTTTCCAGCTTCATACAGAGTGAAACTCCTTTCAGGTAACAGCTAAATAAAATACTTGAGCTGCCAAGAAATGACCTTCACCAAGGGCTGATACCCAGTGTTCTTTGACTGCAAATCTGGTGTAGATTTAGGTCAAAAGATGAAGTAGGTGATGTCTATCCCTCTTAGAAAACCTTTAACTCCTGCTTTTGTGTTCCCAACTAATTTATCCCATCTCTCATGGACCATTCTCCAACCCACTGTGAGCATAATGTCTTCACTCTTCTCCCTGGCTACCTAGAACTTTTCCTGGATTGCAATGTTGTCAAAGTTCAGCCAGTCTTTCTTCCAGGAACTTTCTCTATGTTATCCTTTCTCCATCACTCCCCTTTCTCCTACCTGAAAAATATAGGAGTGGATTACATAGATTGGAAACTAGAAGAGCTCTTGGAAATTATCCAGTCCAAAACCCTCATTGAGGTGAGAAAGAGATTGGGACTAAATTTATGATTGCATTAGTATAGGGAACTCCCAAGCCGTGATAATCACAATATAAATGTGGGTTGACAACCTCTCTGCAGCGTACAATCTCAGATAGCTGCCTGGGGTATTCAGAGGTTAAAATGACTTGTCTAAAAAAAGTATTTTTTAAATGGCTTGTCCAGGGTTACATAGGTAGTATGTGTCTGAAGCAGGTCTTGAACCCAAGTTTTCTTGATTTTTTGGCTGCTTCTTATTAAGTCATGTTGCTTCTCAAGGGTCCAAGGTAAGATGGAGGTAAATAATTTAATTCAACAAATATTTACTGTAGGCAAGGCTCTGTGTTAAGTGCTGGGACTCAGAGAAAGGCATAATTTAACATTTTCCCTCAAGGGATTTTAGTCTAATTAGGGAAAGGGCCATGTACACAGGTGATGGTTATATAAGAAATAGTGAGAGAAGTGCAAAGAAAAAAGTCCTGACAAAGTTCTACGAGAAATTTTGGAGAAAAGAAAAAGTCTTTATGGAGGAGGTGACAACCGATTTGGGTCTTCAGGGTAGGGGTAGGAAAGGTTTTCAAGTGCTCCCCTCCCAGATAATATGGTGCCCTAATTCAGGTTAAGGCACCATGGCTGGTGGTACCTGAAACTAGGAAGGTAAAGGATGAATTTGGTGGAAGAAACATTTAAGAGCAATGTTTAAGTGTATAAAAATCCATTTGCTTTTTGAGCCTTTCAGTTAATTAGATCCTACAACATAAATTATTAGAACTGGAAGGGACCAATGCCAGGAGAATTGTCACATGGCTATCCCTCTGCCAAGCTTCATACATCCTCTAATGTCAAAAGCCAGTTGTGAAGAAAAAACAAGGCCATTTCCACAGAAGAACTCACTAACATCCCTAATCTCCCCAGCACTGGTCAATAAAGGGACTTCCCAAACATTCTCTGATCAAGTAGCCTGCTGCTCATCCTCCTCAACTCCCTCACATTAGAACCACCTGAATTCTACCCCTGGAGTCGGGGAATCAGGGATCTGCTATACTTCACAGCCTTTTCCAGACCATGATGTCACACAGATACCTCCCTCCTTCCTCACTCCCCTTTATATACTGTCTTCCCCATTGGAATGTAAGCTCCTTGAGGGTAAGGATTTGTCAGTGTTTGTCATGTATTCTGAGCCCCTAGTATAATACTTTTACATAGGAGGCACTTAGTAAATGTTTGTCAAGTTGTTGGCTTAAAATGAAAAGAGGATCAGTCCAATAAGATGGAAGTCTTCCTCCAAGTCTTCTAACACACCATGGGGATGAGGATAGCATTTGGGCTGGCCATCTGTAATCACTCATTCTGATGGCTGACCCCCATTTTTGGTGACATATTTCCTGGATGATAACCTTTAGACCGCTTCTTAAGTGGCCTAATCATGCTGTAGCCAGCTTAAATTTCACAGGCACTTCTTCAGTGCCATTTAGGTACTGTGTGATTTCAACTCTTTTGTGATTGTGATACTCCATGATGCCCATGGGATGATACTGATATTAATGAGTGTGTGTGTGTCTGTGTGTGTGTGGCTTAGGATGAAGGCAAGTGCTATACAACTTCCCAAATACAATCCAGCCTATTCTCTTCCTCCTATTCAATTCTCAGATCACTGTCTGTCTGTGAGATATGTACTGCTGAAAGGACACATGGTGTAGAGATGGTTGGGCAAGGCCATTAGGGATATGTCCCAGATGACAAAGTACTGAGAGGATACCAACCTGATAGGCAGGGTATGGATACTGGTTCATGCATGGAAGGGCAATAGTGAATGACACTGTCCCCTCACAAGCACCACTTTATTGGGTATAGGGGAAGGAAGTGAAGTCTAGTCTCCACCAATTGGTGGGTTTAATGATCTGTCCATCACCTGTCTCATTCTAGCCTGGGATCCTCTTATAGATGGAAGGTTCAGATCAAGCAAAGGAATCAGGAATAGAGGAACTATGAAACAAGAGTGCCATGAGATAGAATACCCATAGAATGACAAGAAAGGAGGCATCCAATATGGATCAAGGGAACCATCATCATGTGCTCTCCCTACATCTTAAGTCCTCAACCTTTTCCTCCAACAGTTAAAGCTTTCCAAGTCAGGAGGAGGAGATGGTCAAATATGGCCAAAGATTTGATGTATTAGTCAGTAGCCACTCCCTAACCAAAGGCATCCAAAGAATTAATAGTTTCCATTTTTTTCCCTTTCACCTGATAAGGGTGAAACCAATTAGCAGATGCTGGGCCTACCCACCATGATTAGAAAAAGGAAGATAGTATCAAGAGCTTCTGCCTATATGAAAACACTATGAAGGAGACAGGGACAGAGGAAATTCTCCAACCCCCATGACCCTAGGGGTCCTTGGCTTGGCCATATATATTGGAATTACTACCACCAAGTAAGCAAGAAAAAGTATTTAAAGTAGGAAGCCAGCAGATGACTGCTAATGTGGGGTCCTTCCCATCCTGATCTATGCTCATGGACCCATCTACATCCATGCAGCTAAACTCACCTCCAAATCACCTCCAGATAACTTAGGGGGCCTCTCATATCTCTTGCCCCAGCTACCAAAATTTCCAAGTATGGTTCAGATCTATGTCAGTGGAGCTTAGAATCTGGCAAGCCCTACAAAGCTAAGAATGCTTCAAGTCCATGCCCAACATACTATACATAGCATCTTCTGTCTGAAGGTCAGTCTAGTTAACCACTAAGAGGTTAAAAATGTTCAGACTGGCTACTATGTGCTTAATTATTTGATCACAAAGGCACTTTTCCCCCTCCTCAAATAAAGAATGCCTAAAAACAGGCTTCTTCATGCAGAAGGGAGGGATAGAAAGGTCCCCTGGGGGAAGAGGAATAAAAGACCTGGAATTTAAATTAATAAAATTGATTTAATTGTTACTTAGATACTTGAGAAATGCCATAATAAATGCAAAGGAATATTACTGCATTATTAGAAATGTCAAAAGGGACATATGATTTCAAAGAAACTGAGCAGCATGAACCGATGCTGTTGTGAAGAGAATAAGAGCAAGCTGAGATCTGTATTTTAATAAATTCAGGTGTGGATTTATTGATCAAGTGCTCGACTGCCTGGAGTATAAACTCAAATCAGGAAGCCCTGAAATGGGGTACAGACAAGGCTCATAAAGGCAAAAACCACAACTAGGGAGGAGAGCTAGCATAAGCAATGACACACAGAAGCCAAGAACAGCCATTGGCTGGATCCATTGCTCAGGGCTAATTTGGGAATCATGGCACAATGTGTGACAGGGGTCCCTCCTAAACCAGGGTGGAGGGCACAGGGGGAGTGGAGTTCCCAAAACAGTCTGGGGTCAAGGAACAGGTCAGGGTCATATTCTGGGTGAAGGGTGTGGGGGAGCCTGCATGGTCAGCATTCTGGGTGAAGAACCTTGCTGGGTCAGCATCCTGGGTGGAGGACTTTGCTTGGTCAGCATCCCAGAACAGGGTGGTCTCTTGCATGGGATAGACTTGCCCTATGATCTCTATTCAGACTTGCACCATCCTTATATGAAATGCTGCTTCAAGGCTTTTGAATTTAGGAAAGTTTTAGGACAGGTAAGGGAGCAAGGGACTATGCCTTGAGTGACTCTTACCCAGGACTACACCTTTAAGCTATTACAAGCAGTTACAGGGTTTAGGAGAAAGACAAAAACAAATATAAAGGGGCTTAATGGTGATTCAATGATGGGCTCCAAATCAGGTGGCATGTGATTTGGGTTACCTTACAACAATGCAAAGTGACATGAACAGAAACAGGAGGACAATTGATGCAATGGCAGCAACGTTATTTGGAAAAGACAAAAAACTTTGAACGACTTAACTTTGAATAGTTCAACCTAATGACTGGTAGCCATATCTCTAAGGGTTCTATGAAGATGCATGCTACTCATTTCTTGAAAGAGACAAAGTGGAAACAAAGTTTGAGGAACTAGACGCTTGAGAGGCAACATGACTTAATAAGAAGCAGCAAAAAAAAAAAGATCAAGGAAACCTGGGGTCAAGAGCTGCCTCAGACACATACTACCTTTGTAAACCTAGACAGCTGAGGAACTTTCCTTCCCCCTAGCAGGAGAAGAGAGGAAGAGGAAACATGGGTGATGCCAATAATGATTTAACAATGGTGATGGGGCAGCTAGGTGGCACAGTGAATAGAGTCCTAGAGTCAGGAGAACCTGAGTTCAAATCCGGCCTCAGACACTTAACACTTACTAGCTGTGTGACCTTGGGCAAGTCACTTAAGCCCAATTGTCCTGCCTTCCCCCTCCAGAAACAAAACAAAACAATAGTGATGCAAAAAAATAGGGTCATCAAAATATATATATTATATATATATTTTTTAATGAACAGAAGAGAATAGAAGAAAGATAATAAGGAAACACAGCCAATCAGAATAGTTTTTAAAATAATGTTTAAAATTTATTATATAACCTTAAAAGATAAACAGCATGAAATGGGGATTCATGCTTTTATATGAACTCCTCTTTTTGTGTTCTACTATATGTTTAGAAATGTTCTTTTTTGATAAGCAAATTTAAAAAGGGAAATTAAAAAAAAGAAAAATGAAGGAATATTTACCTGCATTAAAGCTCCTTTGGCTTTAAATCTTTTAATTGATTAGATAATAGAACACAGAATATCTAAGCTGGAAGGAATCTCAGAGTTTATCTAGTCCAATCCTTCATTTTTTTTAAAAGCAATTGGGGTTAAGTAACTTGCTCAAGGTTACATGGCCATGTGTTTCTGGGTGGGTGCTAAGCGTCTGAGCCCAGATTTGATCCCCAGGTCATACCGACACTGGATCTGGTGCTCTTACTCGCTGTGCTACCTGGCACCCCAATCCTTTATTTTGTAGAAAAAGAATATTAGCCCTAGGGAAAAAAAGTGATAAACTGGAGATCACATAGATTGCAAGTAGGAAACTTGGCATTTAATTCCAGGGCTTCTGACTAAATTCATTGCCCAATCAATTCTATTTTATTGCTCTTTTTCACTAGTATCACTATTTGACATTTGTATCCTAATAACAATTCATATTTCCATAATGTTTACAAGTTTTGCCTCATAACAACTTCTTGAAGTGAGGTGGTGCAAAATGACCCCTTTTCAGAGAAATTGAGGATCTGAGTGATTAGGGGACTTGCTTAAGGTCACACTGCTATTGTGTCACAGTCAGAGAACATAACATGGTGTTTTGATTTCAAGTACAATGTTCTTTTTATTATCCTATGCTACATCCTGCTAGGTGACACAGTGGATAAAATGCTGGGTCTGAAGTCCTTCCTGAGTTCAAATCTGGCCTCAGACACTTATCAACTCTGTGACCTTGGGTAAGTCACTTAACCCTGTTTGTCTCAGTTTCCTCATCTGTAAAATGAGCTGGAGAAGGAAATGGAAAACCACTCCAGTTTCTCTTCCAAGATGGAAGTCTATCCACATGGGGTCATGAACATGAGTGAAACGACTGAAAAGTCTGAACAACAAACCTCTCACTATATATTCCTTCTTCTTGAATGGAAGCTTCTCAAAGACAAGGACTACACTCCTCTGTGCCCTTCATGGTCCCTATGACAAAGCTTTATACCACCTAATAACTCCAAGTTCCATTCCAAACAAATATAAGCTCCATGAGGGCAGGGACTGTTTCATTCTTATCTTTGTGTGTCCTGAGCCTAGCACAGTGCCTGCTAGATGTTAAGTGCTTAATACGTGCATGCTGTATCATGAATAAATAGATAACTAAAATTGGTACATAACTTGACAATTTATCTATACTACTATGCTATGGAAATGCTTGTTTTATTCCTTAAGTTTAGAACAAAATAAATATTTTTTTAAAGAAAACTTATCAAGTGCTTTCCATTTAATCTCTTGAGGAAGGGAACACAAATGTTATGATCCCCACTTTACAGAGGAGGAAACTGAGGCACAGAAAAATAAGTAATTAGTCAATGGTCACATAGCTAGTAATAAGATTTCAAAGTCAGCCTTCTAAGCTGGGTCTCCCGACTGCCAACTGCAGGTCCAATATTGTTCCTCTTACACTATGTGTTTCATAAATGTTTGCCTGAGTGTCTGCCAACAAGGAGCAAGAAGAGAAAAGCCCACACAAACACTCTTTGCCAAAGCAAGATCCAAACCATGAGCAGAGAGGATTCCCGGGTGCCTTGAGGGCAGGGATCGTTTCACCCTTGCATTACATCTTTAGCATCTAGCATAGTTCCTGAAACATACAAAATTTCAAATGGATCTGTGATCCCATCTACCTGGGAGACCCCTCCAGTGATGCAGATAGCTACCCATTCACTCCTATGCATTCTGTATGACTCTTACTCACTGCATCCAAAAAGTGCATCCCCTGGAGGTCCACACTACATTCTGGAGAACTTTGTCCTTCTCCCTTGATGTTGTAAAGGTACCAGCAGAACATTCTGATTCTGACCTGTCATCCCTTATCATTACCATGTGACTAGGTCATCTGTTCCTATCAGACATTTCTTCTAATACCACCAACTTCAAAATTCTTTCTTGGTTTATGTGTTTTAACCTGCTCCCATCCACCACATGCCTTTCTATTGTTTTATATGTAATACTTAATTTTAATTCTACAGAACAGAATAATGTTTGTTGAATACTGACTCAGCAGGTTTCTGCCAAGTGACCAAGCTTGCCTTACTTGTCCCATATCACCTTTCCTTGACTGCCCTGACTTGGTTCACAGATATATTCATTGGCTTTTGGACATGAGTTGGGATTTAGGTTTCAGCTATGATTCTGTCCCAGGGGTAGGGAACCTGTGACCTCAAGACCATCTCAAGGTCACAGGTTCCCCACCCCTGATAGCTATTGTTATCCCACAAAATTCTCTGGGAGTCTAAATAATTATAGCTAACACTCATAGCATTCTTTTTTTTAACTTCAATTTTTTTAAATTTATTTATTTTTAGTTTTCAACATTCATTTTCACAAAATCTTAAGTTACAATTTTTCCTCCACAAATTTTCCCTACCCCACCCCAAAATAGCAAGCCTATTGAATACCCTCTCCCCCCAATCTACTCTCTAATACATCCTCCTGCATCACCTCCCCAACTTTCTATCAGGGCAAGATGGATTTCCATACCTCAGTGCCTGTACGTCTCACCTCCCAGTTGCATGTAAAAAACAATTTCTTTTAAACATTTGTTTTTAAACTTTGAGTTCCAGATTTTTTCCCTTCTTCCCTCCTCCCCCATCCTCACTGGGAAGACAAGCAATTCAATATAGGTTGTACATGTAGTTACCCAAATCATTTCCATAATTGTTATATTGTGAAAGACTAACTATATTTCCCTCCATCCTGTCCTGCCCCCCACTTACTCTATTATCTCCCTTGACCCAATCCCTTTGCAAAAATGCCTTCTTCTAATTACCCTCTCCCCCAATCTGCCCTCCCCGTATCATCTCACCTCTTATCCCACAACCCCCCACTTTCTTACACTCATAGCATTCTTAAGTGCTTTTATGTGTGTTCTCCCAGTTGATCCTTAGAATAGCCCTGTGAGAGAGGTGTTATTATCTTTATTTTACAGATAAGGACGCTGATATTCAGAGAGGTAAGGTAACTTGCCCAGGGTCACACAGTCGAGAAGTATCTGAGGCAGGACTCAAATTCAGTTCTTCCTAACTCCAAGGGCAACACTTTATCCCTTATTCTATCATCCTGCCTCTGTGACAATGTCTATGTGAAGCATGCAATTATCATCCCAGGCTCATATGTACTATAAAAGGGCTGGATTTCATACTTAACTTGTGGCAGATGAATCTTAAAAGCTAGAAATCAAGCCTCAATTTCTTCTCTGGAAAATGAAGGCTTTGGATGGTAGGATCCAAATGGTCTTCTATAACTCCTAGACTTATTTCTTAAGGAGAGGGAGAATGGTGCAGTAGCTAGACCACCAAACCTTGATTCAGGAAGGCCTGGGTTTGAATCCCTCCCTAGATACTTCCTATATGGTTGACCCTGGACAAGTCACTTCTCATCTCTGAGCATAATTTTCTGCATCTGTAGAATGCTGACAACTATAACACCTACCTTGAAGGATAGTTATGAGTAAAGGAGATAACATGTGTAGAACACTTTCAACACAGAAATCCCGTGAGCTAATAGTACTATTACCTTTTGTTGTAAAGTCCCTTATGGCTCTACATTATATGATCCTAGAGTTTACCTAATCTAATTTAACTCTAAAGAATTCTTCCATCTCAGGAATAGTACAGGCAAACTGGACAGGCATGATCTAGCATGACCTACAAGTAAGTCAAACTAGACAATAAATGAACTCTCTCCTTCCTCCAAAAATAATAACCTGCACTTTCAAGTTCCTGTGTCTTTACTTACTGAATGCTTAGAATGCCTCCCTCTGCCTGGGTTCCAGTCACACTCCCCACTACCAGGTATTACCATTCTTTAACATCCAGATCAAATGCTACCTTCTCTGTGATTTCCTTTGTAGAGATAGAAGATGAAAGTAATCTCTCCTTCCTTAGAATATCCATAACATTTTATTTCTACCCCTCTCCCCCCTTTTTTCCAGAAATGTGTTCTAATCTCTGTCCTTCAGACACTTTTTTTGGTTTAGTGGGGTGTAATTGTAAGCAATTACGTGGTACTTTTCCCAATTTAGAGTAATCTGAAACTGGATTCTACCAGCTTTGGGCATGGACAAAATACAGTAAAACCTCATCCCTGTCATATATTCTTATAAAATTCAGGAGAACTAGAACTTTTGCTAGGATTCTTTTTTTTATTAGTATTATTATTTTGGTCATTGACTTCTAAACACTCAGATCTAATTAGGACCATATATGGTGAACCTAACCTTCTGCAAATGAAGTTTTGTTCTTGACATGACCACACCCTGATGAAAAACTGTTCAGACAGCATGTATGGCCTATTTGGCTTTACCTACAATGTGATAAATCTTGGAAAAATTCTTTGTTACCATATTTGTGGTAAATATTTTAGCTTGGATATAGTCTTGGGATTCTGGTATCCAAGAATACTAAAGGGCAGCATGACATTGATTAAGATTGTATGCTCTGTTTACCTTTCTTCTCCAGGAAAAGCACTAAATCAAATTGGTCCCAGAGTCTCAAGACTCCAAATCACCTTTTTTTTCTCCCCAGGAGTAGTACAGCAAGGCAAATTAAGCTATAACATTATTCCCGTTTACTTCTCAATCTTATCTCATAGGACACCCTACCCCTTACTATTCTGTATGTACTAGACAAACTTTTTTTCTGACTTTCTTCTAATTCACCACCTCTGAGCTTTTAGTGATTCTGTTCCCCCTACCTAGAATGCCCCATTCCTTACTTCTACCTCTTTTTTGATACCATGTCTATTATTCAAGGCCCATTTCAAATTCCACAACTCCCATGTAGATTTTCCCTGATCTTACCAGGTAAGAACTCTGTACTGGAGAGCTTCATATGAATGGAAGAAGAGTTTTTATTTTATTCTAGAGGCAAGAGAGTGCCACTGAAGATTTTTGTGCAAGAGAGTGGGGTCATATCTGTGATTTGGGAATCTTAAATGGGTAAATACACGGAAGACAGATTGGAAAAGGGAGAGAATGGAAGTAGAAAGATGAATAAATACATTTTTCAAAAGTCCATGTGAGAGGTGATAAGGGTCTGAACTGAGGTAATGGCTACATGAGCAGAAAAGAACAAGGCAGATGCAAGAGATGTTGTAGAAATAGAATCAATAAGAATTGTCAACTGATTGACTGTGGAAGGGTGTGGGGCAGGTTGTAGAGAAGGAATAAGGAATCAAGAATGACTTGTATATCTAAAGGAATTCTGGTATACTTGACAGAAATAGGGAAGATATGTGTAACAGTTGTGAGTGAAGTGCTTTGTAAGCCATAAATGGCTAAAGAAATTCAAACTGTTGACCTTTTATGCAATAAAGTATATTAAAAAGCCTCATGTAAATACTTGAATGCTATCCAAATGTCTGTGATGATTATTATTCCTTATAAAGGGGAGAGTGTGCATAGTTCACCTTTCTCCTCTCTTCCTAAACCTATTTCTGGTTCAAGGTTTTCCTTATTTTTTTTTTCCTATAATAATAACACAAGGTCCATGGAGGAATTTTGCAGACAAGACCAATAGATGTTCCTGCCAAAGAGGAGGATAAATTTAATTTAAGAGTATAGAGGGGTCCTGCGATGAAAAAGTGTAAAAAAGTACAAGTATAGCAGATACAGCCAGTAAGACCTGGGTCTACAGCCTTTTTCTGACACAGGCTATGTCATCTTGGGCAGGTCATTCAAACTCTCAGTGCCTGCCAGAGAAATTTTTGGCTTATGCTTATGAATTAAAAAGTAGATGCCAGTCTCCTCATTAGGATCCATAAGCTTAGTTTAAAAAGCAAAACAAAAACAAAAGAGAAACTAGAAAAGAATTCTGAGGACAACTAATTAAACCCACCTTTACCAATGAGGAAACTGCTCACCAAGGAAGTTCAGTGACTTGCTCATGGTTACACAAATAATGCCAATTAGATTTAAACCCAGCTGTCACCTTGGCTTTCAAGATTATGGAGACCATGGGGAAAAAAAAAACAGTTCTCAAGTAGAGTCTGTATTTTCTATCTATATTAGTTTGAGGAAGGAAGGAAGGAAGGAAGGAAGGAAGGAAGGAAGGAAGGAAGGAAGCGTGAAGGAGCAAAGAAGAAAAATGTTTATTTTCTCTCTTTTGGAAAACAAGATAATAAAATCCTAGAGCGCCATCTGCTGGGGAAATGTCATAATGGAAATCGTGCTGGAGTAGGTAATCGTTAAACCTAGCCTCAAATTATAGGTTGTGAAGTTATCAGAACATTAGAGTTTATCAGGTTCAGCACCATCTTTTTATGGAGAAGAAAAATGAGGACCAAAGAGACAGAATTATTTCTTGGTGATCACAAAGTCTAATACGTGAAAAGGCCAGGATTTAAAATTCTGGATTCAAACCTGAATCTCCTGACTCTCAGTTAAAAATCCCTGCCCCCCTCCCACCCCCAACATACTTCTGGTTGTAAGAAGAGGAAATTGACAAGTCTCTCACTCCTGATCTTCTTTAATTTCCTTACAGGATCAAAGGATTGAGAGTAGGAAGTGACTAGAGATCATTTAGCCAACCTCCCTCATTTTATAAATGAGAGAACTGAGGTTCCAAGGAGAGAGAGTACTTGATTGAGTTCCCACCCTGGCTCCATCATCTAGTCTAATTTAGATGAACAAGTTAATTCCCCTCTCTGGGTCTCAATTTCTTTTTCTTTGAAATGGGGAGATGGAATCAGATGATTTCAAAGATCCCTTCCAGGGGCGGCCATGTAGCACAGCAAGTAAGAGCACCAGCTCCAGTGTCAGGATGACCTGGGGATCGAATCCGGGCTCAGACACTTAGCACCCATCCAGAAACACCTGGCCGTGTAACCTTGAGCAAGTTACTTAACCCCGATTGCTTAAAAAAAAAAGAAAATCCTTTCCAAATCTGAATGCCGTGATCCCCTCTTAAGCCTGTTTCCTAATGTGAACTGTCATTTGCTTTAATTCACAACCAAAACTCAGGGATAAAAAATCTTCTGGAAATTCAGTGGTAATGAAACAATTATTTATTAATTATTATTATGTAAATGGTCCTGTGTTTGATATAAGGATAGAAAGACAAAAAAACAATACTGTCCCTGCCCTCAAGGATTTATATGCTACAAGAGTCTTAAAGTCCACTGAAGCATTCCAGGGAGAAGACCTACAGAAGGGGGTTTGTGCCATACCGACTGTAGCAAATAATTCCTAGAGAATTATTGTTGTTGTTCAGTCATGTTCAACTCTTTGTGACCCCATTTGGGTTTTGGGGAGGATTTGGGGTGGGGGTGTTGGGCAAAGATACAGGAGTAGATTGCCATTTCTTTCTCCAACTCATTTTACAGATAAAGAATCTAGGGCAAACAGGGGTAAGTGACTTGCCTAGTGTCATGCAGCTAGTAAATGTCTGAAGCCAGATTTGAACTCATGAAGATGAATCTTTCTGACTTTAGGCCTAGCACTCCATCCACTGAACCACCTAGCTGCCCTTCTTAGAGGATAGAAAGCTTAAAAAATAAGGACTTGATCTGTCATTTTGTTGGTAGAGGCAACTCCTATTTTAGGAAACTTCCTCCACCAAAGGAAGTCAATACCTTCTTGCAACTTATAGATCTAAACTTACTTAGAACACTGACAGGTTAAATGAATTGCCCAGTTATAAGTCAGAGGCAGTACTTGAACCCAGCTATTCCTGGCTAGCTTGTCTTTCCATTACACCATTCTGTCTCTAACAAATGAAAACCACCTCCACCACCACCACCAAATTAATTATTGACAATACACTAGTTTAAAAAGTTAGGCATTATTTTTGAAGTTTAAAGTTCTCTGAGAATGGTATCCTCTTTATGGTTCATAAAATCTGATCTCTTATTATACTTTCATCAAAAATTTCCTTGACATATGTATAGATTATTCTCATGCTTTGTATAAAGGGAAAAGTAGGCAAAGGGTCAGTATACTATCATTTTCTTTTTAAAGGTAATCATTAATCATTTTAAAAACATTAGAAATTGTGTAATGGTAATGGAAATTTGAAGATCTTCCCTGCCCCTTAATAGGCCTGGGGGGGGGGTGCGGGATTTGAAGATCCTCCCTACTTTGAAAATAAACTCTGCCTCCTAATAGGCTGAATGTAATCACATGGAGCCTGTAATGGCAAGAGTATGCTGAAGGGTAGAGCAGAGCCACAGGAAGCTGGGAGTCAGAGCTAGGGAGATGGTGGGAGAGAGAGGAGCTCAGGCAAGGAGACAGAGAATTTTGTGAGTAAATACTGATCTTGTATTGATTTGTGGGAAGACTGAAGGATGGCATGGCTCTCTATGATGTTATGGCTTGTTAATTTCATTACTACTATGATAGTAGTATACTGGTTTTGGGATTTAGTTTTCTGGTATCTAAATAAATGTTTCAGTTCTGTCCTCTATTTGGAGAGTTTATTATATTTTGTGATTGAATGTCACATAATATTTATAGTCACAGTCTTTATCGTGATTGTGGGTGCTGTAAATACTGCATTGGCACTACAAATTGTTCCCTTTTTCCAGATACCTTAAAATTGACAATGGATTACTCATACCCTTAAAACTCTGTTGCAGAGATTCCATCTATGTAATACTTGGTCTAGTCTACCTATTCTTCCCAATTATGTTTATGCTATTGATAATTATACTTCCTAATGCTGTGTGTTGGAGTCTGTGATATTAGAGTCCAAATGTGTTTGTTCGATTGCCATTAATAAAGGTGTTTAGTGTATAAATAATCACAGACCTTTTCCATGTTTCTGTTTTCCTTCACTTTGTGTTTCATTCTATGATTTTAAATAGTATAAGATTCTCCCTGAAACAAAGGCCCATCTTTTTTTAACATTGACATTCATTTCTTGATGTTTGGTTGTTAGTCAAGGAATACTATGTTCATCAGAGAATAAGTATCAATGGTCACCCAAGGGTAAGGGAAAGTGCATTGTGGGCATGAGTAGGGTTCTATATATTACTAATGAAGAATTTTGCATAGGTAGCACTAAAGGTATCATAAGAGAGATATATGAGAAAGATAGTATGGTAGTCATGTAGCAAGAGTAAAAAATCAATTAGGACTATCTTTCTTAATTAGCTGGTACTCCTATAATGTCACAAGGTCTAGAAGAGGATTTATAGAAGGATATAGACAAACGACATACAGAATGAAGTGAAGAACGGTAGTATTCTTAACCATTATGAGGATTATATAAATCAATTAGATCATGGATATAGAGAAATATCAAAACACTGACTATATACAATAGAAAGTCTACTACTAAAGGACAGGAAAGTCACATTTGAGAGGAGGGAGTTAGAGGACAAAAGAAAAGCAATTTGAGGAATAAATTAGGACTCACTCCCTCAAAAGGAGAGGACAGGGGATTTATATTTGACATATCATTAATATCCTCATAAAGCAAATTACAATTATAAGAGTAACTCTGATTTTTAGTGTGTTTTAAGTTTCACCAAGTGCTTTACTCACAACCACCCTATAAGGTATTAAGTATAAATAGCAATTTAGATACTGAATTAAAAATATTAGATTTCAACCTAGGTCTCCTGTTAGTCAAAACACTTTTCTCAATAGAAAATTGACAAATTTTACAGCACTTTTTTAATGACTGTAAGTTTCTCCTTGAAACAAAGGTTCATTTTTTTTTAAAGCCTCTGTAGGCTTCTGAGGTCTACATGTCTACTGGTAAAGGAATAAAATAGTCTTGAAAGAATTAAAGTTGCAGGTCACCCAAAGGACAATGGAGAGTTTGTGAGACATTGTCAACAAATAAGTGCTCATTAGAGGAAGTATATAAGACGTCATCCATACAGAAAACATGACTAGTGGGCCTTAGAGTCAGGAAGGACTGGATCCAAATCCTGCCATTACTATGGAGAATAAATAGTGGCATTAATGGACAAGTCACTTAACCTCTCAGTATCCTGTATCTTCAGGTAACACTTAATTGCCTTCAATTTGTCACACAAATAATTTTAAGAGGAGAAGGGGACAGCTATGTATTAAGTGATTAAGTTAGGTATTGAATAAATATTCACTGAATGAATAATGTGGGTGTGAGTGTGGGTGTGTATGCCTTATATATTTTATATCTTATATAGCACAAAGAATATCAAGAATTGGGATAGGTCTAACATACAGTGGTTTTCAATACTGTTCCAAGGTCATTGTTTCAGGTGGGAGAAAAGAAAGATCTAATTATCAGGAACTTTATTCATATGTGGAGGTAAAATTAGCCTTAGTAGCATTTGCTTAGTAGTTCTAGTTCTAACAGACATAGAGTCAAAACAAAACAAGTGCAATCCCCCTTTCATATCACTATCCTTCAAATGCATGGAAGCAGTGCTCATGTCTTTATTGAATCCTTTTTCCTCTTAAATGAATATCTCTAGTTCCTTCAACTGATCTTCCAATGGAACATCCTTCCAGTCCCTTCCTTGTCTTTCTCCTTTGGAAACAATACAGCTTGTGCTTGTCCATTTCTTTCCTAAAATGTGAAACTCAATACTCATCACAATACTCAAATATGGTTCACGTCCAAGAAAAAGAAAATTTAGTTCCTGCCCTAAGGAGGTTTGCAACTTATTTGTTAAATCAAAACACAGAACATTTTTGTGTGAGTACGGGGCTGGGGATAGGGAGAGGGAAGTCTGCAAATATTTTAATGCCCTGTTTTTAGTGAAAAAAATTGCAGGGTTCTTTCATCAAGATTTTCATCAAAATCAAAGGAGATATACTAAGCCCCATGAACAAAATTTCGTCAGGGAAAACCATCTCAGAAATAGGATCATATCTCTTCATTTGAGTGCCATTTGTCTTTATGATTTTGTAATATTTACTCTTCATTTACTGGTGTGTCATTTTTTTTCTTCCAATTTGTATTGTTGTAGTTACTGAATATATTGTTTTCTTGACTCTACTAACTTCATTCTGCATCAGATGATATAGGTCTTTCCATATTTCTATCTATTAATGATATTCATAATTTCTTTATATATATATATTATTTTCCCCAATTAAATGTTCAAATGTTTTTTTTTTCAGTTTTGAGTTTCAAATTACATCTCTCCCTCTTTCCCCTTCCTTATCCCCTCCCTAAGTTGGTAAACAATCAGATATAGGTTATGCAAATGCAATTAACAAACACAATTTCTTACCTCACAATAATATTTCATTACACTCACATATCACAATTTATTTAGTTATTCTCCAATTTACAGACATTTATTATGTTTCCAATTCTTAGGTATCACAAAACGTGTTGCTGTAATTTTTTTTTTTAGTATATGGGGGTTTTTCTCTTATCAATGCTTCCTTGAAGCATAAGCTCAGTAATGGACTCTCTGATTCAAAGGGTATAGACATTTTAGTTAATTTGCATCATTCCAAATTTCTTTCCAAGATGGTTGTACCATTTCACAGTTCCACCAACCATGTATTAGTGTGCTTATCTTCCTATAACCCCTGTAACATGGAGTGTTGCAATTTTTTTCTCATTTTTTCCAATTTCCAGAGTGAGTGGTGAAACATCATAGATGTTTTAAGTTTATGTTTCTCTTATCATTAGTGATTTGGAGCATTTTTTCATGTGGCTGTGAACACTTTGAGTTATTCTTTTGAGAAGTTTGTTCATATCATTTGACCATTTACCAGAGAATGACACATATATGTGTGTGTGTAAGTGTATATGTATGTATATACACATGCATACACCTATGTATAATGTATATATGATATTATAATTTTATACTATCATATTATATATTGTTATATATTATCATTATGACATAGTTATATTATAATAATATCATATATACACAAGTGTGTATATAATTTCTAACTCTTAGATACCAAATCCTTACTAGAGAAATTTGGTAGAAAGATTTTTTTCAACACTTCCCTCCTTAACCTAGATGCATAACGTTCTTTGTGCAGAGGCTTTTCGGTTTCAGGTTTCGTCTTCTGCTATAGACAGCATTATATTTCTTGAGCTACTTTGATTTTTTTAAGTGTCCCTCTTCTCACTAACTCTCTTCCTTTCACCTCTGGTTCCTTTTTCTTGTTTGATATTCTTCATTCTTCTCCAGCTATTCCTGTTCCTTAGTTTATACCCCTTCCCAAAAAGGATTTATCTCATACTTCATTATTCATCTTCTCTTTCTGTGTACTCTAGACCCTTATTCTCTAATTCATGATCCCTTCTATTATGTGGTCTCTCTTTCCTCTGTGTTCTTCATGCAATCAAAGCTTTCAACATTTCTACTCTATGCTCTCCACTGTAGGTGCTTTCTGTCACTTTTCTGTAGGGCTTGTCTTTTTCATTGTGTCTCACTTGCAGAATAATATTAATTATTGGGGGTGTCAGAGATGATTATGCTACCCTATGGCAGGGCCTCTCCCCCACCACGTCTCTGATTTTATATATACCCCACTACTGATCCATACTCTTTATTGTTAAACATTTTTCTTCATTTTTCTGGAAATCTACTAATTATGTCTATGTTCTCCCACTCCTCCAGGTGCCACTTGTCCTCAGGGATTCTACTAATACAGTTCCCAGGACAAGTAGACTTTTAAACACCAAATCACTGAGACCTAATCCAGTGTAAGGTCCTAATTTCCCTTCACTGACCATCTCTCTTCATCCACAGGAACATTTATCAGAGAGGAATCCCTCTCACCTCCAAAGCAAGGCTTTCTTTTCTACCACCTTTCTAATTTTTCCTACCAGCTTTCTAACCTTTCCTCCCTTTTCCTCACCCACTAGGTTCTTCTATTCCTGAGACTATAGAGGTCACCTTTCCCAAATGACAATCCTTGATTTGACTCCAGGGCATTACTCACTCCTCTATATCCCTCTGTTCCCCTCCTCTGCTTTCATGTACTCTCCCATGTTGTAATGTAGTTCCAAATTTCTGCCTTCACTTTTGTCTCCTTGTGTACATTTATAAAGAAGTCCCTTACCAGTCTCTATGTTCTCATTCTGTTGTTGTTACTGTCCTTGTTTATGAATTTATTCACTCTTTCTGTATTTCTGTTGTTTGGCAAATAGTCTCTTTAGCTCTGGTTTTCTTCCTAAAAATGTAATAAACTCTTTTTATGTTATTCATTATCCATCTTTCAGCAAGTATGGTTAAGCTCAGAATTGCAGAATCTGTCATCCTAAACTGTAACTTGAGCTATATTGCTCCTCAGAACACCTTATTCCAGTCCCTCCTCCTTTTTCTGGAGAGTGTAGAATAGTCTTGTATTATTCGAATGTCTATTCCTTTGTATTTGAAGACTTTTCAAGTGATAGTTTGAAGTATTATTTCTTAATTGAAGCATTAAATTTAACCACTATGTGTTTTGGGGTTTGCAGGCTTGTTTGTTTGTTTTTTTTCTGGAGGTAATGTGGCAATTCTCTCAATTGGAATTTCATTTTATACATTTAGAAGTTCTGAGCAGTTCTCTTTTGTTATTTCCTTCAATATGGTGTTAAGGTTTTTGTCCTATCATGTTCTTCTGGGAGACCAATGATATTTAAACTATTCCTGTACATTCTCCCTTCAAGTTCAGTATATTTTATTTACATAGTCAACAAATTTTCTTTTAACGTTCTTGCTTTTTGCTTCTCTTTAGGTTGTCCTCCACTTCTGCATATTTGCATTCCCAATCTATTATTCTTTTTTATGTCTTTAGTAAGACTTGCCATTGTAAATTCAAGTTTTTCTATTCTGTTAATTATTTTTGCTGTGTAAGAAAAATTCATCTCTTGTGGTTCTCATTTATTTTAAACCACTCAAAAATGACAACATGTTGTAGTTTGATGTTGTCCTCAAATTCTATGGGGCCCTATGTCTCATGAAGTGTTGGATCATTATCCTATATTTTGCAGTATTTATTCATAGATACCTGAGTTCCTTTACTAGGTCTTGAGGCCATATTTCCTTCTGTTATTACTATTTTTCAATGTTTTTTTGAGTTTTCTTCTGAAATTTTTGTTTTCAGTCTCTTCCCCTCTGTCCCCACCTCTGCTTAGCTTTCCTTATCATTCACTTCCTGATTCCCTCCCCTCTGATTGTTGATTCTTTGGGGGCTGGATCTCAATCTTCTCCAACACTGAGTAATTCATGGTCCATCAGCCTAAACCTCTGCCCTAACTGACTTCCAATTGGGTGTTCTGCTCTTTTCTTCAGGCTTGGTGGAGTGCTGTACAACCCCTCACACACTTGGTGTCTGGTTCTGGTGACCTGTCCCACTTCTTTTGAACCTCAGCTCTCTAACCTGGCAACCTGGTAATAATAATTCACAGCTGTTTTCTCTAGCATCAACAATCCAGAGCTTTGCGGCACTGATGTTTCCAGGTTACAACACTTCAGTAGGTTTTCATCTTAAAGACCTATGGTCAAGCAGTCTGTTGAGAGGTCTAAGCAAACTTCCACAGCCTAAAGCCAGAGTCACCATGATACTGGAAAAAGGGAGAAGATACTTGGGTACAGGGGTGGGTTTTATCGTAAGTTTGTGTGATGCCCTTGGGTCTGGTAGTACAGCCTTGTTACTGGTAGTGTGGGAGGTAGATAAAGGGTGTAGAATATGCTCAGAGTCATTGAGCATCAGTTCCTAGGTTTTGAGTTTTGTCTTTAACCTTTTGAATTCCAGATGTCCTAGACCATGAAGATAGTTGAAGTTGCTTTATCTTTGGCACACAATTTCTGTTTTGGAGAGATTTGAGAGGGCATGGTAATCAGATAAAATATTCAATCTTATTGCTCATGTTACTTGGAAGTCTTCAATGTACTTTCTGCTGTACCATATTGACTTTCACAATCATATACGTGTGTGTGTATAAATTATTTTTGCAAAACTGAATTAGACTTGAACCTTTTTCTTGAATTAGATTTGTTGTTCCTAGAATTGCATTGTTGCAAGAGGCTGTTCACCACCTGTAGCATGGAGCTGTCCTTGTGTGGCTCAATGAGAGGTAGAAGGGTTACATTTAGTCTCTTCTCCATCCACCCTTCTCCAAAGGAAAGCTTAGTTCATACCAAGAATGGAAGCAGAAAGTTGGTGACTACAGCTAACCATTGCTCTTTTCAGAAGGAGGGAGGGAAGGAGAGGGAACTTGCTAGAATTAAATCTATCTGTTCCTTTAAACAAGAGATGTGATTTTCAGGTTCAGTCTAACTCTGATTGCTGTTTCTTCAATGGTGAAAGGAAGAACCGAAGATTTATATATAAGCCTTTACGCCTTCCTCACCAAATACCAGTTCTATAATGTGCATACATAGCAGTTATCCAAGAAAGTAATTTATCCAAATTACTGACAAAATGGAAGTCAGTGAAAGAATACATATGAATATATACCAAGCAACACATAGAAAGGAACTTTCCCATGGGGATTGGGGTAGCTCAGCTCAACCTAGAAAGAGATTCCTCATTCTTAAGGATTCTATATATTTCTGGTATTAGGAGATCTCTGTGCTTTTTTCCATGCAAAAGCAAGACAGTACTCCTCAATTACTTTAGCTCCTATCTTTTCTAGAGTTTCTTACATATGTGCCTGAGGTCTCTAGTGTAGCAAACTAGGAGGAGGGACATTATGAAGATTGCCAGTTCCTCTCATGTCAGCTTCTTCCCAGAGTCTTTTCCTTCAGCAACCTGAAGTGAGGTTGGCATTGTTCCCTTCTGTCTCAAAGCTGGAAGCCAGAAGTATTCAAAGTTTGAAGACACTTGAATAAATCTGAAGATGCTTGGAGCTTGAGAAAAAAAAAACTGAAGAGACTAAAGACACTAGGGCTCTCCTTTTTCCCACTCTGGCCAAATTCATCCTACCTTTCACATAGGTGCAGGGCATTGATCTCCACCAATGAGGAAAGAGTCCTATACAAATGGCCTTTTGGACTGGGGTTACACACTATTGCAAATAGATATATGGGGCAAACAGGCTTTCAAGGGTCAAAATTTAGATGCTGCAAATATTTAAAATAGGTATTTTAAAATATTAGATATTTTAAAATTTGCATTTTGACAAAACTTTCACTACTTAACAACAATTAAACAATTGAGATTAGCACTTAATTTTCAAGAATAATTAGTTAAACCAGGAAGCTAGTGGATAGCTCAATCCCTTCCCTATGCAACAACATATCACTTGAACCTTTTTCTGGATAGATCCCACCCTAGGTCCTCACTACTATTAACCACTGGCAAAGGACTCCCCACCAACAACCACCAGGTGTCCCAGGTCTCTCTCATGGGACCAAAGTTAGCATCTTCTATCAAAAAAGTATAGTTTCCTGTGTTCTTTCCACAAAAGGGGAAATGTCCTAGGGTCTCCTGTTTTGCTCACCTGAATTTTTCTTATTTCTTACATTATTTTGACATTATTAATTACGATGCTTGTTTGAAGACTTCTTTCATGCTACATGTCCAGGATACTCAAACCCCTAGTTACATATCATAGCTGAGTGAGCTAAACTTGTCCCTGAGTCTCTATTGCTGGTTCATGTCCATGTTCAGTGATACTCTTCCTAGAAGAGTGGGATTCCTTAGGTGCTAAAGCACTTTTCCAGAAATCCTACCTAGAGACAGGGTCCCTCTTCCAAGGGTCTTTCATAATATAAAAGATAGCAAACCCTAAGTATCAGAAAAGGTTGGGGGCCATTTTTTACTCCTAGAAATTGGCTGCTGAAAAGAAGCATTTTCATCTGTGGGTGGCAAAGTGACAGCTACGTTAGACCAATGTGCTGGCACAAGAGACAAGATTTGAGACAAGTACTGGGAGGGCAGGAGAGATGGCTCTGCAATGTGAAGATGAACTGGAATACTGTTTCAGACTCTCATTTAGCTGTATGACTTTGGACAAGTCACTTCATCTCTCTCAGTCTCAGCTGTCTTGTCTAAGGGTAATCAAACATGTTTATACTGTATCTTTGGGGGATGCTGCAAGGAAAGTGCTTGAAAATCTTATGGTACCATTTAAATACTAGTTGATATGATTTTAACAAAGGGCTGTTCTGGCTTGCCTCCTTATACTGAATTCTAAATCTGAATCAATGAGAAGAAGCATGGAGGAGTAAAAAGAGTGCTGCAGCTGGAGTCAGAAAGACCTGGATTCAAATTCTACAACAGCCTACTAACCAGCTTCATGATCTTGAGCAAGTCATTAACCAATTAATACTTTAACTTTATCAACTATAAGAAAGAGGGATATATACTTGGTGACCTTGAAAGACTCTTCCAGCTCTAAGTCTATGATGCTATGGAGACTTTTTACTTTGGACAAACTATCTCACCTCTCTAAACAACAGTTTTTTCATTTGTAAAATTGTATATGTGTGTGTTATGTGTATACATATAAATATAACATATATAGACATAGTTATTTATATAGTCTTTTCCATTAGAATCTGAACTCCTTAAGCAAAAGGACCATATTTTTGTCTTTATATCTCCAGAGTTTAACACAGTAACTGACATACATGATGTGTCTTATAAATACTTGCTGATTGACGAGGTGGTTATGAAAAAAAATACTTTATAAAGTTTAATGGGCTGTAAAATGTGAGTTATTATAGTAATTTAACCATGTATATAGCCAGTAGATTGTGTTCAGGTAATACTGATTTTTAAAGTAATAGTAGTATGCCACACCTAGATATTTTGAGATCAAACTGTCCCTACAAAATTATTAGAGTTTCTCTACAAAAAAAAAATAAACCAAGAAAGAAAGAAAAGGGTAGAATGGGCTTTTTTCCTAGGTGGGGGTTGGAGTAGGAGCTGCTGCATCAGCTATCTGTTGGAGCATTTCCTTTCTGGGCCAGGCCTGATCTCACCAAACTCACCCCTGGCTCAATTGCTGCTGTGATGGGGCAATAGATGAGCTGTCCCAAGGTTTGCTCCCCACATTGGGAATGCAGCTGGAGAGCACCTGCCCACCATTTACAGCAGAGTGCTTTTATTCATTCCATGGGATATTCATCAAAAAACATGGTTGTGAGAGGGAGAAAATTCCAAGTATGTGTCATCCCTTGCCTGTCTCATGCAGCTGTTTCCTCAGGCACACAATGATGTTGTGTTGTTAAGGAAATACACGGTCAGGCAGCAGCACAAATAAAGCATTTAGTTTTATTGAGTTACATGACAATCATTATGTGAAATAATAGGCCCCAAATACTGTTTATTCAGTGGAGATGGACAATAACTTCACTGTCCAAGCATAGGGGGCTGCCCACTGTCTGGAGAGCCAGGAAGAGGACATCAGAACAGCATTAACACTGTAACTGCTGGCTACCTGTATGATTTCTGAAAACCTCCAGAAGAAAAAAAAAATGGTTTCAGGTCTCCATTGGCATATCTTCAGGAAATACAATTTTTTAAAAATTCATTTTAGCCTCAAGATTTAAAAAAAAAAACCCAAAACCACATGAAGTTTTCATGTATCTTGAGTGACAATGTCAGGCACTGGAAACATCACTAACCTGAGTTCAAATACCTATAGATTTCATATGATAAATTATTAGAGACAGAGAGAGAGAGAGACAGAGAGAGAGAGTGGAAGAGAGAGACACAGAGAGAGGCAGAGATAGAGAGAAACAGAGAGATAGAAAGAGAGACAGAGAGAATCAATTAAGAGATTATTATGTGTGAGGCACTACAATAACCAGTAGCAATACAAATATAAGCAAGTAAGACTTACTTTGCCCTCAAGGAGTTTATGTTCTAATGATTCTAACAGTGTAAGACAACATATAATAAGGTGTGCTAGAAAGGAAGGAAAGGATATAGAGACTGGTGGAAAGTGGCTTTGAGGCCTGGACTCTGGCAAGATAAAGCAAGAGTAAATCTATAAGAACTGAAGAACCAGGGGACAGGGTCCAGAAAGGAACTCAGGAAGTTTAACTAGGAGAAGGAAAGTTTTCAGACCAACGTAGTGGTCACCTTCAAGTATTTGAACAGTTGTCATGTCACCTCAAAAGTCATTTATGATATAGTTAATTCAAAATTTCCAATACATAGGTCTTGCTTCAGGGCTGAAGTTTAGAGAATAGATTAGGGCTGGGTATGTAGAGCTTAGAATCATCCGCATAGAGATTTTAATTAAATCCATAGGGGCTAATGAGTTCATCAACTGAGAGACTGTAGAGATATTTAAAAAAGGCCCAGGACAGAACTTTATTGGATATCCATGGTTGGTGGGCATTAACATGGATGATGAATTCACAAAGGAGACAAAAATGTAGTTATACAGGTAAGAAGAGAAACAGTGCCCCAAAATCACAGAGGAGAGACTATCCAGGAAGAGAGGGCAGTCCACAGAACCAGGTAATGCAGAGAATACAAAAGAGATGAGCAATGAGATTAAAGTTAGCAATTAAGAGACCATTGGTAATTTTGCACATTGAATTATGAGACCAGAAGCCATATTGCTGTTATTTACAAAGAGAGGGGAGTAGAAGTGGAAATGCTAACTATAGATGGATTTTTCAAAGAATTTAACAGAGACAGAGAAGAGAGTTAGAGAATGATAGCAGGGAGGATGAGATCTAGTAATAGCTTCTTTTCAAGATGAAGAAGACTTGGCCATGATTATAAGTAACTGGGAAGGAACTTAGTAGCTACTGAAAAATTCAAGTTTAGAAAGAGGAAATAATAGTGAAGGTGAAAAGACAGGGAAGGATGAAGACTCTAGAGAGAGAGGAAGCCTTGGCAATGGGAAAAGAGTTTTTTTTTAGAAGCTGGAGTAAAACAATGTGTGTTGACCCTCAGAAAATCCAACTTAGTAAAATTTCCTACTCTCTGCTAACCCTGGTTAATTAAGGTCATATTGTAGAAAGAAGAAAAGGAAGTTTTTACATTTTTTAAAATTTTGTTATGTGATTAACTGCCCTAACTTGAAACTTACCAGATTATTGTTAATTTTTTATTGCCTGGGCCTTGTATTTAATAAATTGGTTTGACATGTGACATATTAATATATAGCAGCTCCTCTTAACTACTCTATCCCAAACCCTACTTGAATTAATGGGCTGGATCCCCAGAGAGTGTCTATTTCTCCCCTGAGGAGTCTAAAGGTAACCCTGAATAGCTTCTAACACTGTTACTCATTAGACTCCCTCCTGTGAATGAGCTTTAAGTATGATAGAGATGTACACAGGTATGGAACACATCAATTAGATGATTATCTCAGAACTTTGGGGCCTCGGATTCTTTTTCTCCCTTCAAGGAGTCCCTAAAAAGGGCACTTCCGGACATGGGGTCAGGATAGATGAGTTGTTTCCATGCTTGACTTCACTGGCTTCTCCAAGGACACATTGTCTCAGCTGACAGGTCAATGTGCTATTGTGACAGGTGCTGCTGCATGGGCTCCCCACCAGACTTGGCTTATGTATCCACCAACGTTAAGTGCTGGTAGAAGACTCTCTTGAGAACCTTAACTGTCTTCCCTATCCCACATGCTTTCTGGGTGTTCCAATCTCATGAAACTCCATCTCAGATGAAGAAAGAATAAATACTAAAAAGACAAAAGGAAACAGAGGCGTCATGCATTCCTGGACTCATTATGGCCAAATGGGAAATAGGAACCCCTTTCCTCCCCTTCCCCAATAGCAAATGGCAATCCTCTTTACTAAAAAGTCACCAGGGAAAAGAGATAGAGATCATCTACTCAAACTTTACACC
The DNA here is from genome assembly GCF_028583685.1 of Petaurus breviceps papuanus. NCBI lineage: Eukaryota > Metazoa > Chordata > Mammalia > Diprotodontia > Petauridae > Petaurus > Petaurus breviceps. Next base: position 5,523,992 of record NW_027187298.1, on the reverse strand, counting down.
TGTATATTCAATTCTGGCTTAAACTCTACCTAGTCACCACTCCTTCTGGATCCTTGGACAAGGAAAAACCTTTTCATCATCACATATACTAACCCTGACTCGTTATGGCCAAAACTGGCTTCCAAAATCCCATATGTTGGATTGGCAACAGATTATAAACATTGTATATGCTCTTGTCATGAAGACTGGTGCAATTCCCAGCATGTATCAGCATTCATTCTTGGTTAGTGCTCCCTCTCTCTCCAGCTTCGAAGTATATAAAGAATATGAGATTTTCCATCTTCTCACTGGTGTACTAAAAGACAAGCCTGGATCGGTCTATGGCAGTATTTGTGTCATTACAAGCCAAGGACAGACTGAACTCATGACTCTGTGGAGAGTCCAGCAAAGAAATTACACAATGCTCAAGGGGAACTTTTTGAGGACCCCATGAATTAGAGAAAATAACTTCTAGCAACCAAGAGCTCTGGGTTACACTTTGGCCACATGCACTCCCTAAACATGAGCCAGTTTAACCTGGGCTATGTAGGCTCTTACAGGTGAGTAGCTCTCATAGACTTTTGGGGTAGTAGTTTCTATCCACTCCTCTTATTGTAGTCTTAGTAAATTCCTTCCTAAAATTACTTAAGGCTGGTTGACTAAAATGATTCTCAACTGATAATCCTCTAGGGAAGCACACTAGTGGAAGTCTGAGTCAACAGTTCCCCCTAAAAGCCTGACATGGAGCTAGCCCAGTTCTTAGAAACCAGCTCAACAATGAGAGTGGGGTTAGTACAAAAAAAATGACTCAAAACTTATCAGGGTTGTTTGTGACAACTTTGACAATACTTAAGCTTTTTTTGTCATAAATAAATAACTTACTCAGGATATTTAATACAAATTAGTCACTTGCCCATGGGAGTCTCAGGAAAAATGTCTTAACTTTTTTTCTCATTATTCTTTTCTTTCTTTTTTTGGAGGGGGGAAGGCAGGGCAATTGGGGTTAATTGACTTGCCCAAGGTCACAGGGCTAGTGAGTGTTAACTGTCTGAGGCTGGATGTGAACTCAGGTCCTTCTGACTCCAGGGCTGGTGCTCAATTTACTGAGCACCTAGCCACCCCTTCTCATTACTTTTGAGAGAAAATTAGTGTGGTTCTGGTAAATAGAAGTGAGTGAAACAGGCAGTTCACAGACAGCTACTAGTATAGCCTGAAGACAAATTTTGTTGCTGTTGTTGTTTTTGATGATACATTTCAGTTGTGCCCAAGTTTCCATGACTCCATTTGGAGTTTTCTTGGCAAAAATATTGGAGTATTTTACTATTTCTTTCTCCAGTCCAGATAAGGAAACTAAAGCAAATAGGCTTACATGACTTGCCCAGGATCATGTAGCTAGTAAGTGTCTGAGGCCAGATTTGAACTTGGGTCTTCCTGACTCCAAGCTCAGTAATCTATTCACTGTCCCACCTAGCTGCCCCATTTATGTGCTGAACAGTGTGCTAAGTTCCTTGCAATTATTATCTCAGTTAATCCTTTTAAAAACTCTGGAAGGTAAGTACTATTATCATCATCCTTGTTTGACCGTTGAGGTATTTTAAGTGACTTAGGTTCCATACCTAATAAATTGACTTAGTCTAGATTTGAACTCAGGCTTTTCTAACTCCAGACCCAGCACTCTATCCACTCTGCCACCTAAGAATTTCAATTGAGCTAAAGAGGTTTAAAAGGGATCGAAATCTTAAAGAAAAAGAAGGGAGTCGTTTCAACTTCCCTAGGACCTCAGTTTTCTTTTTTGTAAAAGTCCAGTGTTTTAATGGATATTCTCTGAATTTTCTTCCAGCTCTAATATTACTATAGTAAAAATCCGAGATCTCTGCTTCTATCTCTGCCCTTTGTGACATAAGTAGAAAATGGTGTCTAACCATTTTGTACCTCATTTTCTCCATCTGTTGAAAGAACATGCTACTGACCATCCACTTCTTACACAGGAAGACTATAAATGTGAACAAGTTAACGTGTGCTGCCTTTGTGGAGTCCTAAGCTGCTCAGAGAAAGTTGCTGCATAAACACAACATAGTATTAGTATAAACAATGTTTTTGTCATATAATATACCTACCTTATTTTACAAAGTTCCCATAGGTTAATTTATGTTGCTATGGAAACATGACATTGTATTGACTTTCACTAGTATAGTGAAATCTCAGTATAGACTCTCCTGCTAACACCTACAGACTAGCAACTATGCTATATCCATACCCATGGGAAGGTGCGCTCCATTCCAACAACATGCACAGAAGGTACATTAACAAGGTGGAGTGCTCTCCTGGGCTTCCTCCCTGGAAGTCATGTTCACACTGGCGTGCTGAGTCCTGAAGTGAATGATTACCCTCACAGATGGAAGTTTGTACTCTCTGTATCCCCACTCCTAAAATTTTAGCTCACTAGCCCTCTTGGTAAACTTTAACAGTCTACCAATAGACATGATTGGTTCAAAGAAAAAGGGTTTACTAATTTGACAGGGTGAAAACAATAGCCAATAAAAAAGTGCCTCATAAAGCTGAAGCATACTCTCCAACAGATACACAGATTCTATGGTAAGAGTTGGCCCAAAATTAGTGTACAAATATACCGAGGCATTCATGCAGGAACATAAGCAACCCAAGCAACTCATGTTTCTGTTATTAGAGAGAGTGTTCTTTCTCTTCTTTTAGAGTCCTCACACGTTTCCCCCCCGGGTGTTTCAGCTCTGCTGGGAGGGTTACTCAGAAAGTCTCCTGGGGTCTGTTCCCCTGCACAGTTTAATGATCAATGGGCAGGGCTGGTTCTCTCTTGATTCCAGAATAGTCAGCTCTCTTGTCTTTTTCCAGTCTAGCCTGGCTCTGGATAGCTGCTTCCTGACTTGAATGCTGTCTCTCTGCATCTGTTTTCTACATTAGGAAACTGAGGCCAGAGAAAGAAAAGGACTTGTCCATCAAGTCTTACAGATAATCAGTGGCAAAGCTAGGACTGGATCCCTATCTTCTGATTCCAAGTCCAGTGTTATTCCAACTACACCATAATTCTTTACAAAAACCAATTCAAATATCCAAGTGGTTGGTTCTCATCAATATTTTTAAAGTTTAATTTTTACAGGCAAAGGCAGCTTAGTTTTCATCCTGTTGTCAACAGTTATCTTGACTGAACTTTTCAAGGTTTCTTTTTTCCCATCTTTTCATAAAAGTGTGAAAATAGTGACATAATCATGGCTTCAACCAAACCTGGCATATGGACCGTGAGGTCCAAGTACTCTATTCATTCAGTTCCTGCTGCTTCTCTAATAACAGGACTCTTTCAGTATTAAAAGATGGAAAACGTGTTACTATGAGACATCTGGAAAAATAAAAATCTCAAGACCCTCATTCAGCTGCGAAGGAGTCAAATGTATGTTCGTATAGAAGAGATTACATGACATTCCTAGGTCAAGAAAGGAATTGGAGTCTGCTTTGCAGGGGAAATTGAGTTTCAATTTATTGAACACTTTGTGGGTTTGGCAGAGGGCAGAATAATTCAAGAGTGTCTTCTGTTTTAGTGGAATTAAAAAAAAGGTTTCTGAAGAATCTACTCGGATCAGAAATTGTAAGGGCTGGGTTAGCTCTTGGAGGTGGAGGTCTTTGGAAACATTGCTAGACTTCTAACAGGAGAACATGGAAGCAGAAAGATATTTTAAGACATTGGATTGGGAGACTTAAGGATGGGTTTGAATGGGGTTCTTTCTGCCACTCATTTACAATGGGAGAGTAGGCAGACCATGTAATTTTTAGGCCTCGTCTTCCTAACATGCTACACTAGATAACCTGTAGATTTTGTCTAGCTCTAACTCTAGGATGCTTTGTTGTATAAAATGAGTTGGACCAGATGATCTCTAAGATCTTTTCCTAGTCAAACATTCTATGAATGAAATGAAAAGGTTTTATGGTAAAACAGATCTACTAACTAAGCAACAGAGTAATAATGTCCCTTCGGAGTGAATTTGCCTCCTTTTCCCTCATCAGATAGTTGATGAATTTACAGCAAGTCAGCAATAGATAATAGATTATGCAGGTTTTAATATGCTCATGAAGTGGAAAGAAGTATCTAATCCATATCATTCCTTTACAAAGTTTGAGGTTCTTTGATTGAATTGGAAGAGCAGTTGGTCATTGCCTGGGCAGAAATTTGCCATAGTCCTGGAGGCCTTTAAAAAGCTTAGAGAAATTTGAACAGGTGGAGAATTGGAGGCATTTGAGGCAGAGATCACCTCTGTGGAAGTGATCTTTTTACCTCTACCAGAGGAGAGTTGGGGATTGTTTCTTCATTCTCTTCACTCTCAGTTAGTCATGGTATCTAGCAGCAGGGACAGCTTTCTAAAAGGAGAAACTGCATCTAATAATATATTAATCACTAATATTTATATAGCACTTACTATATGCCAGGTACTGTGCAAAACACTTTACAATTATATCATTTGATCTTCACACAACCCTGGGAGGTAGGTACTATTATTATACCATTTTACAGATGGGGAAACCAAGACAAATAGAGGTTAAGTGAACTACCCAGAGTCACACAGCTAGTAGATATCTAAAGCTGGATTTGAACTGTTTTCCTGACTCCAAAGCCAGAGCTCACCTAACTGCCTCAGTTGTCATAGAATATCTATGCATGCTCCATAATCTCTTCAATCTTCTTTCTTACACGCCTTCATAATTCTCCCAGAAGCAGGCTTTGTAGTTTCTCTCCAAAGAGAAATGTTCCCCTCTGCCCTCTTTATTTTTGCCACCGGATCCCCACTACACTCTGACAGAGAGGGTAATGCTTTTTGCATTGCATATTTCCTCCCCCCCAATAGTATTTTATTGTTTTCTGTAAAAATAGTTTCAATATTCACTTTTATAGGATTTTGAGTTCCAAATTTTTTTTTTCTCCCTCCCTCTTCTTTTACATTCCAATATGGCAAGCAAGCTGATATAGGCTATACACCTACAGTCATTTCCACATTAGTCCATGCTCCACATTAGTCATTTTGTGAAAAAAAAAAATCAGAACAAAAGGAAAAAAATTAAAAGAAAAAAAAAGAGAGAAAAAAATAGCATGCTTTAATCTGCATTCACAGTCCATAATTTTTTTCCTCTGGATATAGATAGCATTTTCCATCGTGAATCTTTTGGAATTGTCTTTGATCATTATATTGCTGAGAAGAGTTAAGTCTATCAAAGTTAATTATACAATGCTGCTGTTACTGTGTACAATATTCTCCTGGTCCTGCTCACTTTACTCGGTATTAACTCATGTTAAGTCTTTCTGGTTTTTTTTTTTTTCTGAAATTTGCCTGCTCATCATTTCTTATAACACAATAGTATGCCATTGCAATCATAAACCAAAACTTGTTTAGCCATTCCCCAATTGATGGGCATCCCCTGAATTTCCAATTATTTACCACCAGAAAAACAGGTACTATAAATAATTTTGTACATATGATCATTTTTCATTTTTTGTGATCTTTTGGGGATCAAAGGGTATGTAGTTTTATAACCCTTTGGGCATAGTTCCAAATTGCTCTCCAGAATGGTTGGACCAGTTCACAGCTCCACCAGCAATGCAGTAGTGTTCCAATTTTCCCACATCTCCAATATTTATCGTTTTCCTTTTTTTGTCATATTAATTAATCAGATAAATAGTTGTCTTACTGTGCATTTCTCTAATCAATAGTGATTTAGAGCATTTTTATATAACTATAGATAGCTTCAATTTCTTCATCTGAAAACTGCTTATTCATATTCTTTGACCATTTATCAATTGGGGAATGACCTGTATTCTTATAAATTCAACTCAGTCCTCTATATATTTTAGAAATGAGGCCTTTATCAGAAACATTGTGTATTGCCTACTCCCTACTAGTTGTAGGATCTTGCAGGATTGATAGAACTTAAGCCTTTGAGGGTGGGAACTATCTTAATTTTTTCTTTGTGTTCTCAGTATCAGGAATAGTGCCTTGTAGTCAGTTAGAACTTAATAAATGTTTCTTCATTTGGTTAATTGATTAATTAATTGGAGTTAGTGCTAATTTCTTAAATACTAGCATGTCAAGCATGGATTAGTCTTCTTATACTCCTAGACTCCCAAAGAAAAGATCAGAAGTCAGTCAGACAGGCAGAGAATTTATTAGGTAACAATAAAAATAATATTTAATATTATTAAGTGCCAGGTACTATGCTAAGCATTGTAGATACAAATATAAGCAACATAGTTCCTGCTCTCAAGGAGCTGACGTTTTAAAGTGGGAAGACAATATATACTAGAGCTGATAGGGGTCAGGGGAATTGTAACTTGGAAGGGAGTCAACAATCAAAACAGCAGGGCTGTAGGGTGAAGATTTCTTGAGGGTAGCAAGGCATTGGGTAAGGAGAAAGAAAAGAAATCCAAGGAGCAACTAGGTGATGCAGTGAATAGAGCACTGGCTCTGCAGTCAGGAGGGCCTGATTTCAAATCTGGCCTTAGATGATTGACCTTACTATCTATGTGACCTTGGGCAAGTCGCTTAATTCCAACTGCCTCACCTTGCCACCCCAAAGGAAAAGAAAGAAAGAAAGAAAGAAAGAAAGAAAGAAAGAAAGAAAGAAA